>NC_067403.1:70468250-70550750 GCF_016432865.1 Antechinus flavipes | reverse complement strand
CTGTAACTCTTATGTACAGGGACAGCTAAGTGATGCAGTGAATAGAGCCCTGGCCCGGAATCAAGAAAACCTGAGTTCAAATCTGGTCTCAAACGCTAACTAGCTGTATGACCCTGGGGAAGTCATTTAACCCTGTTTGCCTCAGTTTTCTTACCTCTAATATGAGTTGGAGAAGAAAATGGCAAATCACTCTCATATCTTTATCAACAAAACCCCAAATGTGTTCACTTGAGAAGTCAAATACAAATGAACAACAACAAAACAATAACAACATTCTTATACCACTGCATTCATTTAATATTTTTTTCAACTGGTCTGCAACTGAACATTCTCTTAGTTCTTTGCTATAACAAAGAGAATTCCTACAAATATTTTTGTGCAAATAAGTCCTTTTCCTCTTTCTTTTATATCTTTGAAATGTAGGCCACCAATGAGATCCCTGGGTCAGAGTATACATGATTTAGTAATTTTTGAGATATAATTACAAATTCCTTTTAAGAATGGCTAGAACAATTCACTGTTTCATCAACCATCCACTCATGGATATGTTTTCTCAGGACCCTTCCAGTAATTGTCATTTTCCATTTTCATCATTTTTGCCAATATGATAGATGTGAGGTAGAATCTCAATATTTGTTTTTATTTCCATTTTTTGTATTATTAGAGATTTGGGAAATTTTTCATGACTGTTACAGCTTTCAATTCCTCTTTTGGGAACTGCCTCCTCATATCTAGAAAGAAAATAGTTCTTTATTGTTCTTAAGTATTTAAACAGTTTTATATATATAATGTTTATTTCCTAATTTGTTTAGGTTCTACTTTTTGATGCCAAAGCCACAAATACTTTTGGGACTTAATGTGTTTTTAGTATGAAATAAAAGTCTAACCCCAATTTTTAACCAGACTCCTTTCCACAGTAGTTTTTTTTAATCAAAATATAAATCTTCACTCCAAAATATGGGGTCTTTAGATTTACCAAATACAATCATCAGACTTGTTTTCTTTTATATGTTGTATACCTAATGTGTTCTTCTATTCAGTTTTAGTAATTTTTTAACCAAAACCAAATGGTGTTGATGACTTGAGATTCGGTACTGTTAGGTCCACTTCCTTTCCACTTTTATTTATTATTTTCCCTGGGATCCTTGATCTTTTCTTCCTCAAGATAAATTTTGTTATTTTTTTTAATCCTATAAAGTAATTCCTTGGTAATCTGAGTAGCATAGCACTAAATAAGTAAATTAATGTAGATAACATTGTTGTTTTTATCATATTGACATCCCCTGACTTTTTCTTAGAATTTGCCTTACTCCTTGATTTGTGACAATTCCATCCATTGGAAACTCCCCTCCAATAATGTCCATGGTGTCCCATTTTGTTTGATTCTTGCCCATATTCTAAACATTCATTATAGAAAGGTATGCGTGTGCTTGAAATCATATTTTTTCTTTTTTAAAGATATTGCCGTTACTTTAAAAAGAGTTTTGATTGATATTTTTTTATAACATCCTAAATAACTTCATATAAGTTTCCCTCTCCCCTCCCAGAGAGTTATCCCATGTGAAAATTTTCAAAGGAAAAACGATAAAAGAAATAGTAAAACTGAGTAACGATACATTAAAAAGTCTGGAAAATATGTGTTTTGCAAAGGGATGGGCATTGGAGTCTCTTCTCTAGATGAGAAAGAACTTGGTTTTTGTCATTTTGCAGCATTTGCTTTTGCTTTTTTGGAGGACATTCTTTCCATTTTCGTTGTTGTAATTATTGAGTATGCTGTTTTCTCAGCTCACTTCATTTTGCATCAGTTTCTGTAGATCTGTCTCATACTTCATATTCATCACATTCATTTCTTAAAGTGAGATCCCATTATATTCACGTACCAAAATTTGTTTACACCTTGCCAATCACTGGGCATCTACTTTAGGTTCATTTCTCTTGATATTTGGAATTGGCTTAATTAATTTATTTGTTAATAATTAATTAAGAGAAATAAGTAAATCTTTCCTTAATATGATAAGTAGTATCTGATGAGATCTTCAGTGTTAGGTGTGGTTAGCAGAGGAAGTGATTCCTGAGGTAGGCAGGGAGAAGGCTCTGACAGAGATCACTTTAGCTCCATGGTCCCACTCTCTGGGGAGATCATCCAGTCTGAAACCTTCAGACTCCTGAGACCCACTCTTTGTAGAGGTCCTGAGCGATCTCACCTGGTCATACCCTGTCAGAAATGCCAGTCATGTCCCTGAGGTTAAATTTTCCTATAAATCTACTTTTGGGGCAGCTATGATGTCTTTCCCTTCCCCCTTTCCCTTCCTTCACTCCATGTGGTATCTTCCCTAACTGCACTATGCTTCCCAATCTCTCTTCCCCTCCTTGCAGCAACCAATGAGAACCTGAACCTATCCGAATAAACTCTGATTATGTCATTTACGTGGGCAATCTATTAAAAGAATTTATCTACCCACACACCTCAGTAGAGCACAATGGCTTCCCCACCTGGATGGGGTTTGTACCAGATTGTTAAGAAAATTAATCTAATCTCATTATCGGTAATGTCCTTCAAGAGACTGAACTTTTGGATTCTGGACTGAATAGAGATGAGAAGTGAACCCATGGGGGCAGATGAAATCACTGAAGGAGATAGTATGGAAGGCAGAAAGACCCACAAGAGCCTTGGGACATTTACAGTGAATGGGTATAACATGGATGAAGAATAAGGAAAGGAGACTGAGATGGAATGCTCATACAGGGACAAAGAAAGCCATGAGAGAGCAGTATCATGAGAACCTATTAGGGAAGGAATATTCAGAAAACAGAAGGCTCTTTCAGTGCCGATGCTTCAAAAAAGTCAAAAAGGATGATGGTGAAGAAAAGTCGACCGAAGATGGCAAGACAGGGATAACTGATACCTTTGGGGAGGACAGTTTCAGTTGAAGAATGGGACTTCAAGTTGAATTGCAGAGGAATTTGAAGAGAATGGAAGAAGTTCTCAAGGAACTTTGCAAAGAACAGAAGAATTTATTAGAAGATGGATAGCTAGAAAGTAAAATCAAGTGAGGATGTTCTTGGAGGCACGGAAGGAGACAGTGGAAAGGGAAAGATTGAAGACGTGAGAAATTTGGGGATGAAAGTAGAAACAATCAGCTAGAAATGATAGAAGGCATTGGGGATAGAATTGTCTATAGAAAGACTGTCTTCAGCATTAGATTTTCATTGGACATTGATGTGAAAGGGGGCAATTTAAATATATTTTCCATTATTTTTATATGATTTGCATTGGTTTCGAGGTTTTGACACATATTCTTGCATTCTTCATCATGAAATTATTGTTTATCATATTCAATATACAGCAAAATTCTTCTCATGAGCACTTTTTTCTCAAGTCTAGCCTTGATTTTTTCTAAGGTAATAACCTTAAGTTTTAAGTCTAAGTTTTCAATTAAATTAAAATCAGGCATGTTATCAGACTACTGAAACATGTTTATCTCTATATCTGAATATAGCTATTAACTTTAATTATATGTGGCACGATGCAAGACCATGTTACAGTATCCAGTCTCCACTTGGAAAATTTTGTTTTATCAAAATAATTCTGCTTCTCAACATTTCATTGTACTTATCAGAGTTCATCATTCCTTCCAGGGAGGATAAGGAGAAGGAGGAGAAGGAGAAGAAAGAAAAGGAGGAGAAGAAGTAGAAGTAGGAGGAGAAGGGATATGAGAAGGAAAAGGAGAAGAAGAAGGAGGAGGAGAAAAAGAACAAGAAGAACAAGGACAAGAAGCAGAAGAAGAAAAAGGACAAGGAAGAGAAGGAGATGAAGACCTTAAAACTATATGAGAAGAGGATGGATATGAGAAATATCATTGGGGGCAGAATGGACAATTTTTGGCAAATGGTCATACAACAAATACATGTCAGACACAGGACTTGAAGTCATCTTCAGTGACTCCCTATTACCTTCACTATTAAATATAAATTTTTCTGTTTGATTTTTAAAACTTTTTACAACCAGACCCCTTCTTATCTTTCCAACCTTCTTACATTTTATTCCTTTTCATATACCCTCCAATTCAGGGGAAATGACTTCCTTGCTGTTCCTGACAAATGACATTCTCATCTTCTGTCCATTCTGGATATTAATGAGAAGCAGTATGGTAGATATGGGAATGCAGGTTCAAATCCTAGTTCAGTCACTTGTTAGTCACTATTACTGATAAGACCTTTGACAAAAAATTAGACCTGTCTGAGTTTCAATTTTCTCAATCAAGCAAAAATTGGGCTATAAATTCTATAAGATCCTTCTGGTTCTAAATACATCATCTATACTTTTCAACTTCTTGTTGTCCAGTCATTTGGTTATGTCTGATTCTTCATGACCCTGTGGATCACAGGATATCAATGCTGTTCATGAGGTTTTATTGACAAAGATGTGGAGTGATTTGCCATTTCACTCTCTACTAGAAAATGTTGGACATAATTAAGATTGAATTAAAGAAAGGTAAATGTCAGTCATTACCAAATTTCTAATTCTACCATGGACAGTTTGGGCTCTGATTTATCTGAAGTGAGAAAAATTAGTATTTTGTTATCACATTATGTGATAATTATTAAATTAGAGTTCAGATTTTTTTTAATTTCCTAATTTAGGGCCCAGACCCTGATTGATGAGATACCCCTAACTATTAGGGAATATACTCTTCAATCTTGGGTCAGACACTACCCAACCAGGATAGAGGGAACAAAATCTGGTCTAAGCAAATTCTTGCTTCAGCCCTGCCCTTGTACTCTCCATTAGAATTTAGAGCAAACCAGAGTGGTCTGGGTAGAGAAGATTCCTCTGACCAGATTTTTGAGGTTACTGATTCTCATCATCAAGTCACATTCTCAGTAACAAAAACTAAAGATTTCTAGCCTACCTCCTTATTAAATGTCCATCAATCAGGATTAATTTTCATTTTTCAGGGACATTCTCTTTTACAATGGTATTTAAAGCATTCCATGTCTGCACCAAGATCTTTGGTTATTAAGAAAAATCACTGACCAATAATTTATTGATTATTAATTAGTATAATTAATAAATTGATTATCAATTGCCCAGAAACTCTATCTCTTGAATTTTTCATTCATTTCAGAAGATAACTTATAGAAGACATTGATTTTTACTTTTTCTATTTGTTTAAAATAATCTGTGGTCTCTAATCTGGGCTTCATTTTGTTGTAGCTATAGCCATTCTTCCAAACTAAACTTTACTTTCTAGTGAAAAATATGTCTAAGTAAAGGGTATTATTCTTCCAGACTCCAGTGGAGGTTACCCAGATAGTAACTAGAATACCTCAAAGGATAACAGATTGGGACATGCATTAAGGAAAATAGAATTCCAAGGACAGAAAAAAATTGTGCCAAAGAGCTACACATAGTTTGTATTAAAACCAAATTGGACTACTAGCTCTTTGAAAAGAAATAAATTAAGATTTGACATAAGGGAAAGATTCTTAGTCATTACAACTATTTAAAAGTGGAAGAGGCTGTCTCAATAGATATTGAGTTCTCTTCCCTGGTGATCTTCCCTCAGAGATTGGTTACTCAAATGGCAGCTCTATTTGTGGATTCTTATGTTTTAGGCCTGGATTGGACTAAGTGACTTTAGGGTCCCTTCTAACTTCAAGGTTTTATGATTCCTCCAGGATTACAGTAAATTGAATTTATCTTTGATTCCCAGATCCAAAGATTCCTTCACATAGGTTGTGTATTTAGGTACTTAACAGGAAATGCCATATTCTCTTCAAAACCTTGTTTAAAAGAATAAAACTCTGGGACAAGTGGACAAAGACATAAGGGAATGGAGGAAAATATCCCAGAATTAACTTACTTTAATTTAAAAAGATGAAAAACCAAGCTGATTACTTTTGTTTGGGTAACTTTCCTTCTATCTTGGTCATTAATAGTAGACTGAATGTTTTGCGGCTGAAACCAAATGACATTTTAAAAAATTTTCCAAATTCTCAACTCCACAGATAATGTCTCTACACAGGACCTATCAGTGAATAAAACAAATACTTTTCTACCTCTAACTTCACCAAAACCTAGCAGAAATCACATAGATGAAGAACTACCTGTTACAGAAGAACCAGGTACTGTAAGAACAAGAGAAGTTTTGGTTCAAATCATAAAATGGTCTTTAAATCATGTTAATTAAGCATCTGTGAGTAGAAAACAATGGGGTTACCTTGTGGAAGGGATGAAAAGATGATGAGAGGACTAAAGACTCAGTAGCCTAGAACCCAGATTCTTAAACTGTATTTTTTTAATCCCATATGGGTCCTGTAACTGAATGTGGGGTCATGAAACTATGATTCATTAGTAGTAAATGTTTGATTTGTATGCCTATTTTATATCCATATATATAATTATATGTGTGTGTGTGTAATGTAAAAATTTATCAGATAAAAAGGGGTCCCAAGTGGAAAAAAATTGAGAAGCCCTGACCTAGAGAGAGATATTGAACACCAAGTAATGGGACTAAAGAAAGCACAGCAATCACTTGTCCTTCACCCATGATTGCAGGTTGAGTGTTTCTCATTGCTCACCACTATGATTTCTTTTGCCAGATTTGAACTATATTCTAATTCCCAAAGTGATGAATGTCTTCAGATTTATTATGCTTTTTAAAAAATAAATGTTAAACTGAACCCAGGACCTTGATTAGGAAAAGAGAACCATGGAAGGGCTTTTAGAGGAACCATTGTTTCCAATTTCTTGTGTTCACATAAGCTGGACTCCCCTATGCCTCAAAATAAATGTTTCCCTGGCCACACTCTGAAAAATTATAGTTCCTCTGGTAATCCAAACCTAGAGTCCGGAAGAGGTGCAAGCAATGCGTCTAATTCTCCTTTTTATTTCCTGTTTCTAGCTTTGTTGACAATATTCAGCAACTTGTCTTCCTTTGAGGTTCACTCTAACTCTGTCATGCAGCCTATATTCATGTTGCATGTTCCAAGGTCATTCTTCAGCATAAGACCTCCTGCCTCTTCAGTACCTATTGTTGTTGTACCTATTCCACTCCCTTAACATCCAACACATGATGTTCCTGTATCCTATTCTCTATGTGTTTTTAACATATGTATATGAGTATATCTATACGTGTGTTGCCTCCTCTATTGATCTGTGAGCTCCTGGAGAGTTGGAATTATATTATCAGAATATAGCACAGTGCCTGGTAAACAGCAGGTATTCAAAAACGTTTCATGGTTGATAGATCGAAGCACCTGCAAATAAAGATAAAATGCGTTTTCAGATCTCCAAATCCAGATGAATTCCACTTCAAGATTTAAAATAGTAATTTTCAGATATTACTAATCTTAAAAAAATAAAGAACAGAATGAGCCCCCAAATATAAGATTGGCAAAATTCCTGATTTAGCAAAAGGGGGAAATAACTGGATTCCCAAACCATAGAATACTTAACTTGATATTGGTCCCAAGTAAATATTTATTTATTTATTTATTTTTAAATTTAAATTTTATTTTATTTAATAATAACTTTGTATTGACAGAATCCATGCCAGGGTAATTTTTTACAACATTATCCCTTGCACTCGCTTATGTTTCAATTTTTCCCCTCCCTCCTTCCCCCCCCCAAGATGGCAAGCAGTCCTATATATGTTAAATATGTTGCAGTATATCCTAGATATAATACATATTTGCAGAACCGAACAGTTCTCCTGTTGCACAGGGAGAATTGGATTCAGAAGGTAAAAATAACTCGAGAAAAAAATCAAAAATGCAAATAGTTCACATTCGTTTCCCAGTATTCCTTCTTTGGGTGTAGCTGTTTCTGTCCATCATTTTATCCATTGAAACTCTGTTAGGTCTCTTTGTCATAGAAATCAACTTCCATCAGAATACATCCTCATACAATATCATTGTCGAAGTGTATAATGATCTCCTGGTTCTGCTCATCTCACTTAGCATCAGTCCATGTAGGTCTCTCCAAGCCTCTCTGTATTCATCCTGCTGGTCATTCCTTACAGAGCAATAATATTCCATAACATTCATATACCACAATTTACCCAGCCATTCTCCAATTGATGGGCATCCATTCATTTTCCAGTTTCTAGCCACTACAAACAGGGCTGCTACAAACATTCTGGCACATACAGGTCCCTTTCCCTTTTTTAGTATCTCTTTGGGGTATAAGCCCAATAGAAACACTGCTGGATCAAAGGATATGCACATTTTGATAACCCAAGTAAATATTTAGAATGTATTAACAGTTTTTTTGGTAAGAGCTGAGGGAAAAAGGTATGACCATTGGGAGCAGGTATTGGTTACCTTGTATGAATAAAGTAATAAGTAAAAGCAAGGTGATTTTTCTTTTAGTACTGGCAAATTCACAGATATAGTATATGTGCTTCAAGAAGATATTTCATTAACTTTCTCAAAAATTTCTGGTAGAGAGATAAAGAACTTTCTGGTGAGGGATCATCCAATTAGATATTTTCAGCTGTCAAATCCAGAGTAAAGATTAATAGATTAGAGTCAGATGGAATATGGGGGGAGGGCACCAGTGGAATGACATAAAGCATCATTAATCCTATACTGCAAAATGTTTATATCAATAGAATAAATACAATCATGTGGTTAAATGATATAAGGAATAAAAGAGATTTAGAGTTGGGAAAATCAGACACTGCCTTAGACACTTATTAGTGAAATATTTAGCCTTTCTATGTCTCAAATCCTTTATCTATAAAATAAGGAAAATAAAAATACTTACCTCCCAAGGAGGATCAAATGAGTTAACACATCTAAAGCACTTGGCCAACCTTATATAAATGCTAATCATTATTAGGAACATATATGTGAATGTTAATAAATACTTCAAGTAATCCCAAAATGAGATGGAAGGAATTAATTTAGTGATTACTTATTAAATATCTTTTTTCCCATGAAAATGGGCCTCCTAGCAATGTCTCTGAAAGATGTATGTGAAAGAAAGAGATGAGTATTGCAAGGAAAGAACACAAGGGATAAATCACTTTCAGGGACTAAGGGAAAAGCAAGAGTTTTTGGCTTTTCTACAATGATCCGCAGATATTATCTATAATTTTTTCTGCATGTCCTCTCTTCAATTAGATAATGAGCTCCTTGAGAGCAGGTCCATCTTTTCCTTCCTTCTAATCCCCATCTTCGGGCATAGATGCTTAATAAACACTCAATAACTTAACTAGGCAGAATTTCCCATTATTTGTTTCATGGAAGGGCTCCCATTAAATACTTCCAGAGTTGACATCTTGAAGAGGGCTTGTTTTACTCAATCCTAGAAGGCAAAACTAGATAAAATGGGTTAAAACAAGAAGAAGCAAATTTAAGCTTGATAGAACTATTAGATCTGTCTAAAGATGAAAGGGGCCATATCAGTAAGCACTGGTTCTCTTTTCTGGACATCTTTACTCAGAGCCTAATTGCCTACATGTCAGCTCTGAGAGTCATGTTAAAGCCTCGGTTAGACTAGATGAATTTTGATGTCCTATCAAACTCTGAGATTCAGTGATTCTTCCAAGTTTGCAGTAAGATGAACTTCTCTCTAATTCCCAAAACCTAAGGATTTCTTCATATTTATTAATTGAATTGTTGTATTATATCTAGGACCTTACTTAGCAGAGCAAAAACATGGGAAGAGAAATGAGGGAATGGAGGAGGATATCAGTGGAATTGACTTGCTCTCCTTTAAAACTAGAGAAAATCAAGGTAATTGTTCTTATTTGGGTGAATTTCTGGTTATACTTGTCTTTAATAATAGATTCATTTTTTACTTTTTTTTGGAATATATTAACTTCCATGCCCTTGATTTTCCCAAACTATTTATTCCATAGGATATAACTTCACATCTGTAATTCCACAAAAACCTTTAAGGCGATCAAGAACTGCCGAAGTGCCTGTAACAGCATACCCAGGTATTGTGAGAACAAGAGAAAGTTTTTTTTTTAATTTCATAAAAATAATTGTGTTTTAAAGCACATTAAACAAACACGTGTGGATCAAGGACAATGGGCTATCGTCAGTGGAATGGTGGAAAGGTCTATGAGACAAAGTCTCGGTGGGTTAGAGAGAGGCACAGAACATCATCAAAAGAGACAAAATCAGAAATTATTTATCCTTCATCAATGTACCTAAGATCCAGAATGTCTTGTGGCTCAACAGTATGATTTCTTCTATCACATCTAAAATGAACTGAACTGAGTTCTAATTTCCAAACCCATGAATTTTTTTTCAGATTTATTGTGTCTATAAATTTTTCCCTTACAAATTTATCACTCTAAGATCTTGCTTAGAATAACAGAACTCTACTGGGGACTATTAGGGAACCAGTATTTCCAACTTCTTGTATGCAGAGAAACCTGGCTCCTAATCTATCTCCCATAAGGAAGTTTATTCCTGGTCAGTGAAGTATCATAGTCCTTTCTCTAGGACAAAACGAAATATGGTGGATGCAGTTAAGTAGCAAATTTGGGCTTGATATAATTGTTATTCTATTGTTTTCAGTCATTCTTTCTGATTCTATTTGGGTTTTCTTGGTAAAGATGCTGAAGTGATTTGTCATTTTCTTCTCCAGCTCATTTTACAGATTAGGAAACTGAAGCAAATAAATGAATTGACTTGCCCAGGGTTATACAGCTAAGAAATATCTGAAGCCATATTTGAACTTAGGTCTCCCAGATTCTAAATCCTGCACTCTACCCACAGTGTTCTCTAGCTTCCCTATGACGTAATTGCAGCATCTTAACTATTAAGAATTTCCTACTTCAGGTAGAAAGGGTTGCATAGAAGGGAGTTTTCCTCTTTGGAGATCTTTACTCAAAGAGATTGATTTTCTTCATGATGGCTGTCGGGTAAAGGGGATTTCTGTTGTATTAGATGTTCTTGGAAATCCCCTCTCTAAACTCTGAGATTCAGTAATTCCTCCAAATTACAATAATTGTGTCCGATTCCCAATTCCAAGAATTTTTTCACATATATGCAAAAATGACTTTTATCAGGAAGTACGATACTGTAACTAGAAAATTACTTAGCAGAACAGAACTGGAAAAAATAAAAACTGGAATAAATAAAGGAGAAATGAGAGAGAGAGAGAGAGAGAGAGAGAGAGAGAGAGAGAGAGAGAGATCTCTTAAATTGGCCTATTCTATTTAAAACAGTGAAAAATCAAGATGATTATGAATGTTTTTATTAATTTCCTTTTATTTTTTTTTATATTGAAATGAGTGTTTTGTGTAAAAATGAGATGGTATGTTTTTAATTCTCCCAAATTCTCTACTCTATAGGGGATATTTCCATTGAGGAGACAACTACCCATAAAACCTCCACATCCTTACCTGTAACTTCACAAAAACCCACAATCCATCAAAGAAGAAAGGAAACAGATACTGTGAGAACAACTGAAGGTTTGAACAATATCATTAAATTGTGATCCTTTTAGTCACATTAATTAATCACACCTGAGGAGAACAAAGGAGTAATATAGCCTCTTGGAATGGTTTAAAGGTCTATGAAAGCTTCAAAGGCTCAGTGGGATGAAGAAAGGCACAGTATATTATTTAAGTACACCGGAATAGTAACTATTTTTCCTTCATCAAAAATCCCAGGATCTGGAATTTTTCATAGCTCAACAAAATGATTTCTTCTGACCAGTGAGTGAGTGATTTGGAGTGAGCTGATCTGGGTTCCAAATCCTCAACCTATAAGTTTTGGGGGGAATTTGTTGTCTCTTTTTAAAAAATGTTTAATTGAACCTAGGACTTTGTTTAGGGAAGCAGAACCCTAGTGGGATTTATAAAGGAACCAGTGTTTCCACTTCTTGGGCTCATAGAAACCTGACTCCCAAAAAATTGATCCCTAGTCATTGAAGTATCATAGCCTCTGCCTCTCCTTCCCTCCCTCCTTCTCTTTCTCTGTCTCTCTCTCTCTCTCTGTCTGTTTCTCTCTCTCTCTCTCTCTCTCTCTCTCTCTCTCTCTCTCTCTCTCTCTCTGACAAAATTAATTAGATATTAATTAGATACAATGGACAGAACCTATGAAGAAACAAATTTGGATTTTTTAGAATCATAACTTCCTAATCACCATTAAAGTTAATTATTCAAAGGTGGGGAAAATGGCCCTGGGAAGTAGTGGCTGCTCCTGACTGAAGATCTTTACTCAAACCCTGTTTGGTTACACATCAGCTCTATGATAGAGGGAAGTCATGTTCAAGAGTTGGACAAAATGGCCTTTGAGATTCTTTCTAAGATTCAATGATTTTTCCAAGTTTATAGTAACTTTTACTTCTCCCTAATATCCAAACCAAAGAATTTCTTCTCATATATCATAAAAATGGGTTTTTGCAGGGGCTAAATAGGTGGTGCAGTGGGTAGAGCATCAGCCCTGAAGTCAAGAAGACCTGAGTTCAAATCTGGTGTCAGACACTTAACACTTCCTGGCTGTGTGACCCTGGGCAAGTCACTTAATCCCAATTGCCAGGAGGGAGGGGAGGATTGCCAGAAAGCACTGTACTGCACCTAGAATCTTGCCTAGCAAAGCAGAATCCCAGGAGAAATGGAAAAAAACAATGGGTGAGTGGAGAAATGTAACTCTAGAATTGATTCCCTCTCCTTTTAAACACTGGGAAATCAGGCTGATCATTTTCATTTGGATGAATTTACTTTTTATGTTGGTCTTTAATACTAGATTGAATATTTTGTGCACTTAATTGGGTGCCATATCCTTGATTTTCCCAAAATCTCTTCTCCACAAGAAATATTTCCATACATGAAACATCTTCCCATAAAACATATATATGTTTATTCATATATATATATGTATATTTTGCTGAAGCAGTTTGGGTTAAGTGACTTGCCCAGAGTCACACAACTAAACATATTATATTTTTAAGGATACCAAAATATCAATTATTGGTCCTTTCCTAATGATTCCAGCACCCAGAGCGTCTCTCTACTCAACAGCATGATTTCTTCTGCTAGATTTTGCTTGAGTTGAACTCATAATTTTTTTTTCAGATTTGTGTGGTCATTTGTTTGCTTGTTTTTCAGTAAATGTTAAACTGAATTGAGAACTTTGTTTAAAAGAACAGAACTCTAATGAGGCTTGTAAATGAGCTACGATTTCTACTGCTTACAAAAATTTGGCTTCCTCTCCACTTCCCCAAAACCTTTAATCCTGGTCACTGAAGTATCATAGTGAGCTCTCTCCCTAGGGCAAAATTAGACACAAAGGGTAGAAGCTTGGAAAAAACACATTTAGACTTGAGATAATTATAGCATCTTAATCATTAGATGGACAGGGTTGCCTCAGTAAATAGTGGGTTAGAACTTTACTCAAAGACTGATTACTTTATAGGTCTGCTCTATGATTGTAAGGATTCCTTTCAGGCCTCCGTTGCCTTTAATGTTCTCTCTAACTCTAAGATTCGGTGCATCCTCCAAGCTTATAGTAAATTGAACTTCTCTTTCTCAGTATCAAACCCAAGGATTTCTTCATATATGTGGTAAAATTGGGTTTAATCATGAATTATTGTACTATACCCAGGACTTTTCCTTACAAAGCAGAACCAAAAAAAATGGAGAAATGAAGAAAAATAGAGTGGAAGAAGGCATCTCTAGAATCGATTCACTTTTAAAACAGTGGAAAATCAAAATGATTATTTTCTTTGGATGAATTTTTCTTTATGTTGGTCTCTAATACTAGACTGAATATTTTATGGACTCATATAAATGGCATGACCTTAATTTTCCAATATTTCTACTCCACTGATAATGTTTCTACCCAAGAGCCATCTATACATATAATATATATTTTCTTTCTTATAATGTCACAAAAACCTACAAGGTGGCAAAAAGGGGGAAATTATCATTTCCAGGTAACCCAGGTACAATAGTGTGAAAACAAAAAAAAGGATGTATATAATTGGCTGCCGAGCATCATTCATATCCCTTATATCTTATAATGATGGTGATGGTTCATGGAATTTTTGAAAGCTGTATAGAAAGAACAGAGTAAAATTGTATAGGATGGAGAGAGGTAATGGAGTCAATAAATCTAGAGCTCTCCCTTTAAAAGTTTGTCTAGGAAAGGAAAAGAGAACTTAGGCTCATAATCTTTTATCCACCTTCTTTTTGTCTTCCAAACTGGTTCTTTATGCTCACATATCTTTCATACTCTCCATCCTTCATTTCTCTTCTAGGCCATTATATCTGCACTGAGAACCTCAATCCCTCAGTGAACCAATTTAATAAACACTATGCTGCCCTCTAATCCCCAGTCCCTTTGTCTTGCAACCCACCACATCTTACCAATTATTCACATCATCTTCCTCCTTTATTCTATTCACATATTATTGAATGGATCTGGAGAAAATAATGAAATTATGCCAATAGGTCAACTAAATTTATGTTAACTAATCTCAGTTGAGACTTCACATAGCAAGGTAAACATTATATTCCTCCCAAATCAATTTGCTATGACAATATCTAAAGTGAGAGAATATCCAAATATTCTCATTGATCCTTGAACTTCCTACATGAGGATGGTACCTACATCACCTTCAGCATCCCCATGATCTCCAACTTCACTCCAGTCTTGCGTGAAGAAATGTTTTTTCTCCTCGACAAGAATAACCCCGCTACAAGAATTCTTGGTTCTATCCCTTCCCTTTTCCAGCAGATTGTTCCCTTCATCATTTCAACTTTATTTTTTTAAATCTCTGACTATATATTGAGTCCTTCTCTACTGTCTATAAACATGTCTCTTCCATTCTTACAAAATCTGCACTTACTCTCAGCTTCCCTGGTCCTATATCTGCAATCCCCTTCTATTCTCAGTATCTCCATTTCTCTTTTCATTTTTTCAATTCTCTGCAATCTGTCTTCCAATCCTACCTCATCATGCCATTGACATTCTTCAAAGTTAATAAATAATCTCTTAGTTGCCAAATCTAATAGCTTTTTCTTATACTGCAGTCTGCTTGATTTCTCTGCAGACAATCACCCTCTCTTCCTTTACTTTCCTCTATAGGTTTTTGTGATACTGCTTTCCCATTGTTCCCTTCTTTTCTGTCTAATTGCTGCTTTTTATTCTCCTTTGCTGTTTTTTTCATCCATTTCACACAGAAACCATCCCTGAACATTCTATCTTAATTTCTCTACTCTTGTTTCTCCATTTGGAAATCTCAATGCCTTCCCACGGATTCAATTATCATCTCCATGAAAATGATTCTAACCTAATTCCCTCTTCTAATTTAGTCATGTACTACCACTTGTTACTTGAACATCTCAAATTGAATGATGTCTCATAGGTTCAACATGATACATTATCTTTACCTCTAGATCTTCCCATTTTCCAATTTTTCCCATTTCTATTGAGAGTACTTAGGTGTTATTCTCAATTCCTCACTGGAATTCACCTCACATTTACAATCTTGTTATCAAATTTATCAGCTTTTACAACATCTCTAATAGATGACTTGTTCAGAGTCACTCAGCCTGTAATTGTGTCTGGGCCATATTTGAACTCAAATCTTCTTGATTCCCAGTCTAGGATTCCACTCCTATCCACCAAGTTGCCTCTGCAAGTACTAATTAAAGAATGTCCATCTATTATTAGAGCAGAATTTAAAAATTATAAAACAATTGGCCTTTAAGCATCATTATAATGTATACTTATTACTTAAGCTTCCTGGAATTTGGACTAAGGGAGGGGAGAACAGCTATTTTCTTTGTTAGATGATACCAGAATAGAGACAAAGTGTCTCTCTGCTCATTTGCTTATCTTTCTTCCTATTCAGAGTAAGCTTAGTTATTTCTGTTTCTGAAACCTGGGAATTTCTTTGGACTTATCTTGAAATTATGAGCTAAGCAGGAAATGAATATGCTGAAGCCTTGACCTTGACCACAAGTAAAAATCATGGGAGAAATAATGTAGAGGAGGAGAGCTCTAAAAGTGACTCATCCTTGTCCAAAAGGGAGAAGATTGTTCTTTTGATCAATCTTTTCACTCCCATCCTGAGATTCCCATGAACTCTTCCTGGATCTAATTGGGAAGCATGTTCTAATATTTTCTCATTTTCTCTTTTATATGGAACATCTTTCCACACAGGAAATAGAGAAGGTTATACATACCTTTCCTTGTATATACCAGCGTTTCTTAATTTTTTCCCACTATAATTTCTTTTTGCTTAAGAAAATTTTACACAACCCTGGGTATATGGGTGCATAAAATAAGTATACAAATAAAACGTTTTTCTAAAAATAGCTTTGTGGCCCTTACATTCAGTTACATGACCTCAAATGAGATCACAACCCACAGTTTGAGAAGCTCTGATATATACCACATTCACAAAGTCATCAAATCTTCAAATAATTTGCCAAATTTAAAAAAGTCTTCAAATGTAGTGTTTCTGGAAACCTAATGAGACAAGAGAAAGTTTGACCTCTCTGCTATGTTGCTTTTATTCCTGAACCCACAGGAAAATAGAATTGCATGCCTAGGAGATCAGCAAAGTCAAAACAATCTTCATGATAATATTGTCATTATTTGACAAAAAATTTCCTTCCTTTTTTAATTACATATCTGTGTGAGATTAGAGTTTTTTCATGCTAAAACAGCATATTACAAAAAATTGACTAAAAAAAGGCAGTGAAAATCTAGCTGCCTTCTATTAAGCCTGATATTAAAGAGATTACAACAACAACAAAGGTAAAACAAATCTACTTTTCTCACTTTTTTCTATTGGAAAATAATTATCTTTCATCTTAAAATGTTACATGATAGCTTGTATTGACTTATTTTTATAATAAATAAGTCCATTAATAAAAATAAAAATAATTACTAAATTACCATTTCAAATTTCTTTTAAGTTTTAATTTCTAATATGAAATATTTAATTTCTAAATATCAGTAGATAACCCACATAAACAAAAATCCTTTGGAGTCCTAAATAATATTTGAGCATTAAAGGAAGGACTTTCTGTTCTGAGCAGAGGTAAGGAAAGATTCCTTTTCTCTGCATTTCAGATAAGTAGAATAGTCAGTACACAGGTACATAGATGTAAAATGGGGTATCGTGTGTCAGGAATAATTAGTAAGACAATTTGGTTTAAAAAAAAATCACAGTGTGGATAAGAAAGAGTAATTTCCAGTGACTTTAGAAGGACACATTGGGGCCAGGTTTTATAGGACAAAAGCTAAACAGAGACATTTATATTTTATCCTAAAGGCAATAGGGAGTAAGTATACTGGATAAAGGAGTCAAATTGTCAGATCTTCACTTAAAGGGAGTGACTTTGGGAACAGTGTAATATGATAAATCTCAGTAGTGATAAATTTGAAGTAGGGAAACCAAATAGGAGAATGTTACATTAATCTAGGCAAATGATGATTGAAAAATCTGAATTAAGATGATAGCTCTGTGAATGGAAGAGATAGGCTTGGATGAAAGAGATTTTTAATGCTTATTTTATTATTATTAAAGCTTTATATTTTCAAAACACACACATAGATAATTTTCAACATTCACTCTTGCAAAACCTTATGTTCCAATTTTTTCCCTCCCTTCCTTCTATCCCCTCCCCTAGACAGCAAATAATCCAATATATATTAAACATGTGCAATTCTTCTACACACATTTCCACAATTGTCATGCTGCACAAGAAAAATCAGATCAAAAAGGAAAAAATGTGAAAGAAAATAAAATGCAAGCAACAACAACGAAAAGAGTGAGAATGCTATGTTGTGATCCACATTCGGTTCCCACAGTTCTCTCTCCATCACAAGATCATTGCAACTGGACTGAATCATCTCATTGTTGAAGACAGCCATGTCCATCAGAACTGACCATCTTATAGTCTTGCTGTTGCCCTATACAATGATCTCCTGGTTCTGCTCAATTCATTCAGCATCAGTTCATGTAAGTCTCTCCAGGCCTTTCTGAAATCATCCTATTCATCATTTCTTATAGAACAATAAAATACATTCATATACCATAACTCATTCAGCCATTCCCCAACTGATGGGCATCCACTCAGTTTCTAGTTTCTAACCACTACAAAAAGGGCTACTACATGAGGGTCCCTTTCCCTCCTTTAAAATCTCTTTGGGATATAAGCCCAATAGAGATACTGCTGTTTGATAACCTTCCAAATTGCTCTGCAGAATGGTTGGATCATTTCACAACTCCACCAACAATGTATCAGTGTCCCAGTTTTCTCACATCCCCTCCAATATTTGTCTTTATCTTTTCCTGTCATCTTAGCCAATCTGAGAGCTGTGTAGTGGTACCTCAGAGTTGTTTTAATTGGCATTTCTCTGGTCAACAGTGATTTAGATCACTTTCTCATATGATTAGAAATAGTTTTAATTTCTTCATGTGAAAATCATTTATTCATATCCTTTGACCATTTATCAATTGGAGAATGGCATGGATTCTTATAAATTCTATATTTTAGAAATGAGGCCTTTATCAGAATTTGAATGTAAAATTTTCCCTTATTATTGCTGAAAGAGACTCTTTAGGAAGACTAAACCTATCTTTTAGGAAATCTAAGGTGTCTTCTATCTAGAAGGTTGATTTGAAGCATAAATCTCCCCTTCGAGGAACCTCAAATTCTCTTTCCTTGGTTTTACCAATTTATGGTAATTATGATTTATGAGTGACCAAAGAGTAAGTTCTGTTTTGGAGTGGTAAGAGATAAGCGCTCCTATGATGACCCATTGGGTCAGCATGAGGTTCTTAGGAGGCTGATGTTGATACATATGGAAAATAGATACTCCCCTTCAAGCAGAGATGTGAAGATTTGTAACTCTAGAAGACTCTGTGGGCCATAAACTAATTCTCTTTGGATCTACCCTAAAATATAGAATGTTACCTATGAACATCAAGGATATGAGGAGAACGGTGAGAAAATTTCAGGAAAACATCTTCTGATACCAAAAAGAAAAGAGTAAAGAAAGGAGTGCTCAAGAAGAAAAGAGTTTGGGAGCAACTGGGGGAGATCTGAAGAAAATAAAGTCAGAAAAGAGAGGGGCAAATTTTTTTTTTATCATCTGCAGTGATTTTTTTATTTATTTAATGATTACTTTATAATGACAACATTATTCCTTGCACTCGTTTCTTTTCCGATTTTTTCCCCCTCCCTCCCTCCACCCCCTCCCCTAGATGGCAAGCAGTCCTTTATATGTTGGATATGTTGCAGTATATCCTAGATACAATATATGTTTGCAGAACCGAACAGTTCTCTTGTTGCATAGGGAGAATTGGATTCAGAAGGTATAAATAACCCGGGAAGAAAAACTAAAATGCAGATAGTTCACATTTGTTTCCCAGTGTTCTTTCTTTGGGTGTAGCTGCTTATGTCCGTCATTTATCAATTGAAACTTAGTTAGGTCTCTTTGTCAAAGAAATCCACTTCCATCAAAATATGTCCTCATACAATATCGTTGTCGAAGTGTATAATGATCTCCTGGTTCTGCTCATCTCACTTAGCATCAGTCCATGTAGGTCTCTCCAAGCCTCTCTGTATTCATCCTGCTGGTCATTTCTTACAGAACAATAATATTCCATAACATTCATATACCACAATTTACCCAGCCATTCTCCAATTGATGGGCATCCATTCATTTTCCAGTTTCTAGCCACTACAAACAGGGCTGCTACAGACATTTTGGCACATACAGGTCCCTTTCCCTTCTTTAGTATTTCTTTGGGATATAAGCCCAATAGAAACACTGCTGGGTCAAAGGGTATGCACAATTTGATAACTTTTTGGGCATAATTCCAGATTGCTCTCCAGAATGGTTGGATTCGTTCACAACTCCACCAACAATGCATTAGTGTCCCAGTTTTCCCGCATCCCCTCCAACATTCATCATTATTTTTTCCTGTCATCTTAGCCAATCTGACAGGTGTGTAGTGGTATCTCAGAGTTGTCTTAATTTGCATTTCTCTGATCAATAATGATTTGGAACACTCTTTCATATGAGTGGTAATAGTTTCAATCTCATCCTCTGAAAATTGTCTGTTCATATCCTTTGACCATTTATCAATTGGAGAATGGCTTGATTTCTTATAAATTTGAGTCATTTCTCTATATATTTTAGAAATGAGGCCTTTATCAGAACCTTTAACTGTGAAGACGTTTTCCCAGTTTGTTGCTTCCCTTCTAATCTTGTTTGCATGAGTTTTGTTTGTACAAAGGCTTTTTAATTTGATGTAATCGAAATTTTCTATTTTGTGATCAGTAATGGTCTCTAGTTCATCTTTGGTCACAAATTTCTTTCTCCTCCACAAGTCTGAGAGATAAACTATTCTATGTTCCTCTAATTTATTTATAATCTCGTTCTTTATGCCTAGGTCATGGACCCATTTTGATCTTATCTTGGTAGAGAGGGGCAAATTTAAGAGATTAGAAGGTCCATCACCCTGGATAATCTGATTAAGCAGATGGAAAAATAGACATGGAAAAAAGAAAAATAGCCATCTGCCAAGAGCTTAAAGAGGAAAACTGGGTCAGAGAATCAGCAGTACTGGATTCGGAGTGAAAGCATATGAGTTGTATGCCTAAATGCAGGCTCTTCAATTCTCTTCGATAAATTGGGAGGTCACCTTAGCTCTCTAGGCCTCAGTTTCCCTATTGATAAATATAAATTATTTAAATTAGAGGACATTTTAGGTATCTTCCTGCCCTAAATCCTGTGACCCTATTCATAAGGAAAAGACGATTCCTCAGAGGGGAGAAAAAATGATTTTGCCCAAGTCAAAAAGAATATTCTCAAAATGTTGGTTTGGAACAATGAGGAAGACCCAAAGCCAGGCAGGATAGAATCTCCTTCACTCTCAATGTTCTTTATGTCTAGAGCATAATTAAAGGTACTATTCCACCAGCCAAGGGAAGGGTGACAGTTGAGCCATCTGCCAGGCTGGCACCTGCCCCACCCATGCTGTTCCCCGACATGAGTGAGAACAGAATCCTGGGCTTCCTCTGTCCATCTGTGCATTTGATGATACGTCACAAGACTAGTGAATGTTTAACCTGGGGCTCAGGACCACTCTTCAATCCTGGTCTGAATTCTATAGACAGTTGTTACACAACAGTAATAACGGCCCAGAACCACAACTCTTGGTTTATAAAACCTAGATAATCATCTCAAGCGATTCTTTCTTGGCCATATGTCCAAGCAAAGATTTAGCCTATAAACAGAATTTGCCTCCTCTCTCCTTTAGGGCCTCATATTCCTTCTTTGAGGCATTCAAAAGAGAGCAGGATTATCAGAAAGGATTAATATCCTTGGCCCTTTGGCAATCAATGTATTGGTGACAGCTCTCTGCTTTACCCTTCATCACCTTCCTGTGCTCACAGTGAGTCACTCCCTGTATGTATTATGTATATATGTAGGAACGAATGAAATAACATTTATTAAATTTTTATTATGTATAAAGCATCTCTTAGTGTGGTTCCATTTCTGCTAATGAGAACCATATGCCTTCTGCAGTATAGGAGCAATCAATGTACCCCTACCAAATGCTCCTCAGCCTAGAAGTCCTTTCATATTTCATGTGATTCTCTTTCTCTTTCCAAGGGGCTTTTCATGCAAATCTTTGCATTTTTCTTCCAATTCTGGAAGGAAAATAGGAAGCCTTAGATGAATCCTCTTAGACTCTCCCTTTACTTAAGTAATATTCAGTCCCTGAAAATTATATCAATCGCATGCATAGTCAGCATATCATGCTGCACGCCATACTGTGTGCAATTTGATAGATATTGTCTTATGAATATTATATAACCACCAAATTACACATAGAATAATTACATAGAAATTACATCAAATATGCATAGCATTTTGAGACAAAGATTGCATAATGCTACATAGTAGAGTTGCTTATATTAGGTATTAAATACACCCCCTTATCTATATATTATTTTTTCTAATCTGAAAGGACATGTCCCCTATCACTACCACAATGTTATATGTCAGTTGGATTATGAGTTCAATAATCCCAATATTTCTCCCATGACTTTCAGTTTCTTCTGAACATTCAGCATCTTATTCTTAATAAGGAAGTATGTGTCCTCAGTGTCACTGAACTTTTTTCCCTATTCTGAATCAGTGGGGAAGTTTACGTGCTGTCTTCAGGTTTCCTTAGATGTCCAAAGCTTGAATATTGGAAAGGAGCAGGATGGCTTTTAGATTTAGCCCCTTCTCCTTAAATAGTAGAGCACCCTCTTCCTCAGATTGAGGAAGATTGAGGAAGTCTTGAAGTCCTTTTTTATATCTCAGGGAGTACCACAATTTGATCTGGGTCTTCTCCATCTGGTGCCATTTTCACTTGCTTTTGGGGATTCCTAGATTTTATATATATATAAACACACTGCTATATTCTCATTTTCTGAAGGAATCTGATTTATTCTCTAAAAGAAACAGATGGTTAAAATTCACTATCTTTCAGGGCCCCTACTGTTCCCTGGAGCCATTTTGTAGAGGGGCAGATTATCTAGTCTTTTCACCTTTTGTTATGGGGTTCCTCTCTTTTAAAGTCTAAATTCATCACGAAGAGGAGAAAAGCTCTTTATTTCTCCAAAAAAAAGCAACAAAGGAACTACATCATCAGATGGCAATTTTATTTCCACAATTCAATTAAGAAAAGGAAAATCTCTCAATATGTATTTGCACAGTTCATATAGATGGCAGCCATGATTTAGTCTTTGTTGTTTTTGTTGTTATTCAATTGTATCCGATTCTTCATGACCCCATTTGGGATTTTCTTGGCAAAAAGATGTTGAAGTGGTCTATCATTTCCTTTTCTAGTTCATTTTACAGAGGAGGAAGCTGAGACAAATGGGGTTAAATGACCTACCCAAGATCACAAAGTTAGTAAGTGTCTAAGGCCAGATTTGAACTCAGAAAGATGAATATTCCTGATTCTGGGCTCATCACTCTATCCACTGCACCACCTGGAAATAAACTAGTGTTATATGAATGACTCAATTATTCATCCTCAAATGCTCTTACTCAGTTATGAGGTATCAATGTAGGTGAAGATATTATCATATCTCATCAAGAAGATATTATCTGGGGTGCAGCTAGGTGGCAGGATAGAGCAGCAGCCCTAGAGTCAGGAGGACCTGAGTTCAAATTTGATCTCAGACACTTAACACTTCCTAACTGTGTCACTCTGGGCAAGTCACTTAACCCCAATTGCCTCAGAAAAAAAGCAAAGAAAATATTATCTGAGTTCCAAATATAATGTCCATGGGAATGTTTAAACATTTTAGTGTAGTTATCCTCAAATCACAATGAAGGATTCATCGTTTGCATTTGTTAAATTGATTAAATTTAATCAGACTTTTAGAATTCCAGTGATGGAAGGCATCTTGATATAGTGCAAATAGCAGCACCTCTGGGGTCAGAGAACAGAGATCTGTTTTGCCCCTGATGTTTACTACCCCTATGGCCTTGGAAAAGACCATTAATCTCCCTGTGCTTCTTCCTCATCTCTACAATGAGGAGGGAAAGTCAGATTATAGTTAACTCTGAGGTCCCATCCTGTTGTAGATTTCTGATCTCGGATTGTACCTATTTGTCATTTGTAATTGTAATTGAGCCCATACCTGAACAAGAGTTCCTTTCAGATTATGCTTAATAATAATATGGTTCTCATTAAAAGAGAACCTTTGTAAGGCCGCCACTTCTACTTTTGAACAGATCTACTATAATTGGGAGGGTTTTTTTTTCCCTTGATATTAGGTCTTCATTCAACTTTTTCCCACTTCTAAGATTCTACCTCATAATCCCTCATAATCTCACATTCTACAGATGTCTGTGTATGTGTGTGTGTGTGTGTCTTCATTCCCAACATAATCAGGTCACAACTGCAGCTCTTACATCTCCCAACATCTCCCAATTTCTGCATCTTAAAATAAGCTTCTATTTATATTCAACAAATCCTAAAATAATAATAATTATTATATATATACATATAATATATATAATTTTAAACAGTGTCAAAATTGCCCATTCAAAAATTCTCCTCAATTATTCTTCTTTTTATATTATTATTATTACTAAGGCAATTGGGGTCACATAGCCGGGAAGTGTTAAGTGTCTGAGTCCAGATTTGAATTCAAGTCTTCCTGACTTCCGGGCTAGTGCTCTATAGCACTACCCAGCTGCCCCTCCTGCATTATTTTTGTGGAATTAGGATTTCCAAGGGCTTAATTCTGGTGGATCCCTGTTGCTGCCCCTTCACAATTCAGATGAAGTTCCAACTTGTGGTCACTCAGAAACATTTCTCAACTTTACAGGAGAGAATATTCTTGCCAGAGCTTATTAGCTGATTAGAGTCTCTCCTAAGGCTAGGCTGGACAATAGAAGTGCCAGCTGTTGCTGGGAACTGACAGAGCCAGACATTCTTGGGAGTTGTCTCAATTACAGATTGAGAGATTTTGCTTTTCTTCTATTGAAATAAAAATGCCACCTGAAAATGTATAAAGAAATATTATTTTTGGCATTTCTTCAGGTAAGCAAAAAGTTTTTTCAACCTCATGCTTTGATGGATATGATGCTACTGTAAAAACGGCAAAGCTACTTTAAACCTTTAAATTGCATTGTTTAAAGAATTAATTAGCAGGTGACAGAAAAAAACAGATTTGCATTAATTGGCATATTATTTTATCTAGCTACAATGAAATAAATATTGTAAATATTTGTGAATGGGGTGTGTAAACAAAAGGCATTAACAATTGCTACCATCCAGCCCTGTTTGAAGTGGCTAGAAACTGGAAAATGAATGGATGCCCATCAATTGGAGAATGGCTGGGTAAATTGTGGTATATGAATGTTATGGAATATTATTGCTCTGTAAGGAATGACCAGCAGGATGAATACAGAGAGGCTTGGAGAGACCTACATGGACTGATGCTGAGTGAGATGAGCAGAACCAAGAGATCATTATACACTTCGACAACGATATTGTATGAGGATGTATTCTGATGGAAGTGGATTTCTCTGACAAAGAGACTTAACTGAGTTTCATTGGATAAATGATGGACAGAAACAGCTACACCCAAAGAAGGAATACTGGGAAATGAATGTGAACTATTTGATTTTTGATTTTCTTCCCGAGTTATTTTTACCTTCTGAATCCAATTCTCCCTGTGCAGCGGGAGAACTGTTCGGTTCTGCAAATATGTATTGTATCTAGGATATACTGCAACATATTTAACATATATAGGACTGCTTGCCATCTTGGGGGGGGGGGAGGAGAGAGGGAGGGGAAAAAACGAAACATAAGTGATTGCAAGGGATAATGTTGTGTAAAAATTATCTTGGCATGGATTCTGTCAATACAAAGTTATTATTAAATAAAATTAAATTAAAAAAAAAAACAATTGCTACCATCAAAACCATTTGGTCAGGAGGACTGGAGTTAAGTCAGGAGGACCTGAGGTCAAATATGGCCTCAGACACTTAACACTTCCTACCTGTGTGACCCTGGGGAAGTCACTTAACCCCAACTGCCTCATCAAAAAGAAAAAGAAGACAGAAAGACAGACAGACAGACAGAAAGACAGACAGAAAGAAAGACAGAAAGAAAGGGAAAAAAAAGAAAGAAAGAAAGAAAGAAAGAAAGAAAGAAAGAAAGAAAGAAAGAAAGAAAGAAAGAAAGAAAGAAAGAAAGAAAGAAAGAAAGAAAGAAAGAAAGAAAGAAAAAGAAGGGAGGGAAGTAGAGAAGGAGGGAGGGAGGAAGGAAGGAAAAAAGAACCATTTGAAACTTTGCACTGGTTATTGTGCAAGGTATGTGGAAAAAACAAATAAATAGAAAAGAAAATTTTACAATCAAATCAGACACATTTTGAGGACACATGAATCCAATTTCCACCTCACAACTATCATTCTCAGGTTGTTTCTTGTTTTTTGTTTTTGGCAAAGCTCATTATTGCAGATTGGTTCTCCTATTTCCTGAAATAGTGTTGTTCACCGGTTTGGGTTTTACCTTCAGTGTTACAGCCTGAAATTCTGCCTACAGTTCTAAGTTTTACTTACAAGGAGAGAGAGCAGGTCTGGGGGCACCTCTGCTTGTGCGTTTGGAAAGAGAGCACTCTGGTATATCCTAGCAGAGTTCTATTTCAAGAGGAGTTTGGAAATGAACAATTTTGGTTCTATCCCCAACTTGTGTTGTGACTTTCCAGAAGTCATGTGGTCCCTTTGATTTGTTCCTCTCACCTCCCCTTTTGGAAGGCATGGTCCATTTTTGGGAATACTCTTTCCTGGAAAATTAGGAGTAGCAGATGTGAAAGACAGAAAATTACATTAAACAGAAAGCGTGAAGCTGCCAGAACTTGAGAGGGAGATAGTTTTAAAAGAAGAGCAGTAGGAGTGCTTATAATTAGGGTCTCACAAATCCTGACAGTTGCGTTGCCAATCTGCCTGGCTGCCTTGTGGTCCTAACTGGTAATTATAAAGCACAAAACTCAATTACAAAATTAAGAAGACTTGGAGAAAGAAGAAAGTTGAGAACTTCTAGTACAAAACTTCTTGTACTAGGGTTAATGACACTCAAATGGGACCACATAACAAAATTATGATTTATTATCAGTAAATCTTTGATTTATTTACTTACTTTATATACCTATATATTTGGGGTCACATAAAAATTTCTCAAGCAAAAGGGGTCACAAGTGGAAAAAGAAATCCTGTAGAACTTCCATTTCAGAACAGAGGCAATCACCAAATCCATTCTCTTTTCCGCCCCCCACAACTCATAAACTTAGACAATTCCTCTTCCATCAGTCATGAGAAACTTCAGTTCTGGTATAGTAGGTGATTAATAAATGTTTGATGAATTCAATAAAGAGGGAAAAATATATGGTTACATTGGGATAACCTATATGAAGTAATGCTAGCTCTTTATAATACCTGCTTCCTTTTCATTAACTGTCCCATTAGTTGCATGTTTTAAAATTTTGCCAGGAAAAAAATTCAAGCTCACTGGAATATACTTTGCAAGTGATCCCTCTTCAAGTCTCCCACAGTGCCCTCTCCTATCACCCTAAGAGCTGAAGGACTTACTTTATACTTCACAAAAAGGACATTCACTGAATGCTCCCCATTCTCCCATGTACACTTCTCATATTCTTCAGATAATTCCTCCACTATCTTCTCCTTAACTCCTGTTTCACATGAAAAGGTGATCCTACTTTAACAAATTTCTCTCTACAGCAATTCTTGATCTTATCCTTTGCATCTTCTCCATCCTATTGGCTCCATTATTTTCCTCATTCTCTAATCCTAAACCTCTTCCTTTCTGTTGGCTCTGATATCCCTGGTGCCTAAAAACATAACCATGTTTCTTCAAAGGAAAATAGGAAGTAGGGAGGGAGGGAAGGAGGAAAGAAGGGAGGAGAATGAAAGAAGAGAAAGAGAGAGGGAAGGAAAGAAGGAAGGAAGGAAGGAAGGAAGGAAGGAAGGAAGGAAGGAAGGAAGGAAGGAAGGAAGGAAGGAAGGAAGGAAGGAAGGAAGGAAGGAAGGAAATGAAGGAGGGAGGGAGGGAAGGAGAGAGGAAGGAAGGATGTCTTAGAGATCTATATCCTTATCCATAAAATGAAGTTAATAGTACCTGAATTTCTGTGTATAGCAAACAAAATATATATATACACATATATGTATGTTATATATTATATTTATACAAATTGAATTAATATTACTGTTACTGTATACAAAGTTCTCTTTGCTCTATTCATATTGCTCTTCATTATTTTTGCAAATCTTTTTTCTAAAATCATTTTGTTCATCATTTCTACAATGCAGTAATATTCCATCTAATTATATACTTTGGTCATTTCACAATTAACAGACATCCCCACAATTTCTAGTTCTTTGCTGCCACAAGGAGACCTGCTATAAATATTTTGAGAAATGTGCTTTTCTTTGAAATATTGTGACCATTGTGGTGGGAGAGATGGAGAATGGAAGGGAACTGGAGAAAGAAAAAAAAATCACTTAGATTAAGAGAAGAGAAAAAATTTGTGGCTCCTTTTCTAAGGATCCCAGAAAAAGACCAGAGTTTTTCATTGCTTGTGTAGATGGTTTATTCCTCCAAGTTCAGTAGGAGGGTTCTGTCCCTAGTTTATTAATATCTTCATATTTGTCATGAAAATGGATTTTTATTAAAATATGCTACAGAATCCTCTAGGAAGGAGAAGAACTTGGGGGAAAGAAAGAAGAGGGAACCTCAGAATGGACTCTCTTCTTCAAAGCATTCTGAAATTGAAATGAATGGATTTGCCAAAGTCCTGTTCTTGGTTTTCCCTTCTTGTATTTTGTACAGGGTGTATTTCTATACAAGACCCTTCTACAATTAATCCTGATTCAGTTCTCCTTATTTCACTAGAAACAAAAGATCTCATCCCTTTGCCTAGAAAAAGGGAGGAGTTTGTTACTGAAGACATTTCTCCTTTGGTATCAAGAAGAGGTTTACTTTATATTTGCATTATATTACTTTATCCATTATTGACATGCACACACAGTATTAAATATCTGTCTATTACAAAGGGTTAGTTTTTTGGAGTGGTTGAAAAATTTGTGGAAGGAACACAGAATGGGAGAATAAAGGAACAAGAAAACAAAATACCACTTAAAAGGGCAGCCTTGGTAGAGCTTCCCAAACAGGATGTGTACCCTTCATAATTAGATAATTAGTCATGTCCAAACTTTTCACGACCCCATTTGGGGTTTTTTGGCAGAATTACTGGAATGATTTGCCATTTCCTTATTCAGTTTATTTTACAGAGGAGGAAACTGAGACAAACAGGATTAAGTGTCTTGCTAAGTCACACAGATAATAAAGTAAATGAAACAAGAGTTGAACTTGGGAAAATGAGTGTTCCTGACTCCAGGCTCAGGACTCTATCCATCCTGCCACTTAGCTACCCTCATACATAGTAGGTGTTTGAAAAATGCTGACTGAATTTGAACTCAGTTTCTCTGAATAGTCCACGCTGGGGTTTTTTGGTTTTTTGTTCTCAAACCTTGAATTCATTCAGGTTTATTTCAAAGTTAACTTTTAAATTAAAAAAAAAAAGCCTAACTCTTCGTTCAATAAAATTGCACTCTATAGGAAGGGAAGAAGAAAAATGGAAAAGAAAACCTAGGATTTCTTTTCCAAAACATTGAAAAATTAGGTCAACATTTTTCTTTTTGAAAACTCGTTTTACTTCTATCTTTGTTGTTTGTTGTCAAACTATTTTTCAATCATGTCTGACTCTTTGTAATCATATTGGGTGTTTTCTTGGCAAAGATACTGGAATTTGCCACTTCCTTCTCTAATTGATTTTACAGATGAGAAAACTAAGGCAGATTTAAATGACTTGTTCAGGGTCACAAAGCTAGTAATTGTCTGAGGTCAGATTTGAATTTAGGAAGATGAGTCTTCCTGACTATAAGACCAATACTCTATCCATTGTGCCATTCTATCTTTAACATTTTTTTAAATGTTTTTAGGGTCCTTATTTTCCTGACTTCCATTTTTGTTAAGCTATGGAGAGTAAAGAAGAAAAATTGCCCATGGGAACCTTCCAAGCCAACAAGTGACATATGTATTATGTAAAGAAGAAAAATTATAGAACCACCTGAACAAAAGGGAGAATAGATGGATTGTGAAACAGACCCAAGTCTGCAACATACATTTAGCACAGTAGGGATGGGGGAATTTCAGTTTATCTGTACTTCTGCTGGATCTATCTTTTCCAGGTACAAAACAGCCAAGATATTCTTGAAATTTCAATCATAATTTCATTCCTTAAAATACTGAAAAATAATAAAAGAAATCAAATAAGAATCAACATAATAAGAGCAAGTCATTGTGGATCTGATCCTCATTTTAAGAAAGCATTATCAGATAAAGTAGAAATGATGGGAGAAGCGAGGCACTGTCCAATCACAGAGTGTGATGGAAAAGGAGAGAAATGCTGACCAGAAATGCTGGTATTGGGCAAAGTGGATTTCTAAGAGTTAAAAAAAGAAACATTCAGTGGGCTAAAATATTATAGGGCAAGTTATCCTAGATGGGAAGCAGAAGAATGAAATACTAAGAGACAAAGAGAAGTGATTCAGATGGTTAAGTACTCTTCTTGGGTGTTTCATATGAATTGTTAAAACTCCAAACTGCCTAAAATGATGGCATAAGCCTATACTTCCTTCTACTGGATAGGCTGAAGCTGATGGATTGCTTGAGCTTGGAAGTTTTAGGCTGCAGTAGGGTTAAATCCAATTGGATGATTGTATGGACTCCATACAATATATAGCAATATGCCAAGGGAATTGATCCCAAGTCTAAAAAAAGACATTACCTCGTTCAAAAATGGAACAGCTCAAAGCTTCTGTGCCTATTAGTGATGGAGTCAGGCCAGTGGGTAGCCTCTGTCCTTCCAGCCTGAGTGAAATAGAAAATCCAAGCTTCAAAACAAACAGGAAAACTTTTAAATTGCCATTTTCATCCGTTCATGATACAAATATACCACTAGAGGCCACTCTGGAGAAAATGTATTCTATACGTTAATGTTTTTAGACCCATTTTATTCAGTTCATTTCAGAGTAAATATAGGGACCTACTTGATATAGAAATCACATTTTTGACTCAAATTCAGTTTAGTTATACCTTAATAGATTAATAAAAAGTTTATTGATTGCTTCTACGCATCACGTAAACATGCATATATAATAGAATATAGACAATTCCTCTTCCATCAATCATGAGAAATTTTAACTCTGGCACTGTAGGTGATTAATAAATGTTTAAGGATTCAATAAATGGGAAAAGGAAATGTAGTTGCATTGGTATGACCTATATGAAGCCATATTGGCTTTTTGTAATACCTGCTTCCTTTTCTAGATACTCATTAACCATCCCGTTAGTGATACATTTAAAAACTTTTCCAGGAGCCAAATTCAAGGTCACCAAGAAATAAACTGAGGCAGACAGAAGTCACTATTGAACTCAGAAAGATGAGTCTTCCTGACTCCAGGCCCAGTGCTCTATCTACTGTACCAGAATTATCTATTTTCTGTTGCATTTTTATTTATTTTGTTAAATAATCCCCAATTACATTTTATTCCATTCCTCAGCACTCCCATGTTGGACAGCTCTGCTCTAGTCTGTTCTTTCCCCTCCTGTTATACAAGTGAATAAACAGAGTCAGAGAGATGGAGCCCCTTGGTTAAGATTATACAACTAGGTAATGAGAGAGCCAGGACTAGAATCTGGGTCTCTTGGCTGGTTGCTGCCTTAACTCAGTGTTTGGTGGGAACAATGGTGATGATCAAAGCTGGGCAAAAAAAAGCTCTCTTCATTCTCTGAGGACTGATTAAAGGAAGAACCTTTCTTCCTAGGCCATAGCACTACTTCAAGGGAGATAAGTATTCTGTCAAGAAAAGGGTGAGATTTGGGACATCTGCTCACAGGCAATAGTCCCGACCTCAGTCATGCTGCTTTCTGATATCAGGGAGAGAGAGAGAGCAGGGTTTCCATGTAGGCAGGAGCATCTGATCAGGTCCTCAGCTGCAGAACTGAGTCCTATGAAGGCCCATGTAAGTGCCTATGAAGGCCTAGATCAGAGATTTAATCAGAAAGGAATCTTAGAGATTATCTATTGGATACTCCAATCCCATCACTTTCGAGACGAGGAAACTGACCTAGAAAAATGAAGTAATTTGTCCAAAATCAAATAAGAAATAAAAGGCAAAAGTATGATTTGAATTCAAAGTCTGTTATTCCATGTTCAATATTCCAAGTTCAAGGGATTCAAGGCAATTATATGCCCTGGGAATACAAAGGCAAAATTGTCTTCACTGATGGATGTGTATATGTATATAGAGATATAGATAGAGATAGAGGTAGATATACACACGTAATATAATCTATACATATACACTCAAAATCTATGTATTATACATGGAATATATATAATAGCTATATACCAGTAACGTCTGATTAGAATATGAAGAGATGGCAAGATATTTCCTACAGACCTTTTTCTTTTATATCTGTTTTGCTTATTATTCTGAATTTGACAAATGTCAACAATTATGAGAATTTCCATAGGCAAAAAATTATATATTGAATTGTACTTCAATGAAGCTATGAGTCTCCATAAGTTACAAAGGAAAGTATCTCACTTAGCTATCTTTTCCTCTGAATTAGAATCTTTTCCTAAAACATTTTCACCAATACCAGACTCTTAAACACTTTCCAAAAATGCAGGTTCTAGGAAACTAGATTGTGAGGTTTCTGTGAGAGGTTGAGAACTTGACGTCTCTCCTGCCAATTTGAAAAAAGTACTTACCATAATAAATGGCTATTTCAGGATTTCCTGAAACAAATTATTTGAAGAAATGTTTAAATGAAGCTAGTTCTCCTTCAAAACAACGCTCAAACAAGTAATTTCTACACACTAGATTTGAAAACTTCAAGGCTTCCTCCCCCTACATACATGCTCTGCTCTCTGGATTTCAATTTCTTCACTATAAAAGGAAGGGGTTGAACCGGACTTCTTGAAAGGGCCCTCTGTTACTATCGAATGGAGGCCTTGAAACCATTGGAAGCTACACATGCTACTAGACTTACCACAAAATAAATCTTCATATACTATAGAAAGGCAAAGGGCTTAATAAATGTTTATTGACTTATATTTCAATAAAAACAAGTCCACTTATTAAAAAGAATGTTTTTTAAAAACCATGTCTCACAAACCTTCTTAACCTTCTCCTTCCCCTCCCCCATCCCTCCAAACAGTCCTATCTGTGGGCCAAGGTGATAACTCATTTCTTGGAAGGTCTGTAAAAACAAGATAGAGTCCAATGTGATCTAAGGAGGAATGATTTTAAAATTTTTTATAATTTTTTTAATTTTAATTTAATTTTAATTTTATTTAATTTATATATAATAATTATATTTATAAATATAATTATATGTATATCTATAATATATTTATTAATATAATTATATTATTATATATTATATATAATAATTATGTATAATAATTAATAATTATTTAATTTAAAAATTAAAAAAAATTTTCAAGTCTCCCTACAGTCTTAAGATTCTTGGAATAGCAATTTATCAACAAGAAGCATTTACAAAAACTCTATTATGCCTATGGAATTCTTATAGCTGGACTGGAGACATGATTCACAGAACTGAATTTATTCTAAAAAAAATTGATCTTGGCTAACATTTGGACACCATCAACGCTGGAGAGGGAGGCCAGGTAATAGAGGAAGGCAGCCTCAGAATCAGAACCATTCAGACAAAAACTGCACAGACTGCTGTGAAAAATCCAGATGTTAAGATACCTGGTAGCTTCAAGCAAAGAGGTTTCCTCTTTTTTTTTTCCTTTTAAAAAAAGTACACCTGCTTTTCACTTTAGACTTCTAGAAAGACAAAAACAAACAAACAAAAAAAAACCTAAGTTATGTTTTCATTCCATTATAGCAGGAAGGACAAGGTTAGGAAGGAATAAGTATTCCAGATTAAGAATTACCAGGTCTAAGGGCACATAGGTGGTACAGTGGATAGATCAGCAATCAAGAGGATCTGAGTTGAAATTCAGCCTCAGACACTAGCAGTATGATCCTGGGCAAGTCATTTAATTCCAATTACCTTGCAAAAAAGAACAATAATAGTGATTTTCCACTATCTAGCAATTATTTTTTTCTTCTTTTGTTCCCAGTTTTCTCATCAGCAAAATGAAGTGACTGGATGAAGAAAATTTTCTTTTTTCTATTTTCTAATTATTAGATATGATTAGATATTAGATATGATTAGAAGAAAACAGACTAATTTATGTTGTAGAGAGAGGAAAGTACAGTAGAAAGAATACTGTTTCTGGGATCAGAAGAGCTACATTTAAATCCCACACTATCCCTTAAAGTGGAATCTTGAGCAAGTCATTGAACGCCTAGCTTCCATTTCCTCATCTGTAAAATGGGGGAGTTGAACTAACAGCATGTAAATCAGTTCTAAGTCTATGAGCCCGTCCTGGGATGTTTCCTAGTTCTTTCTGAAGAGAAATTAAAGCTCTTGAGTTGAAATCATGAAATCACTTTTAGGAAAAATATCGATGGGTTGAATATACAGGAGTAGATCATCCAGACAATAAGAAGACTGAAAACCAGAGGATTGGGGCAGAGACATAAAGTTCACATCATCATTCAATTCCCTGGGGGAGTTTATACAGATACAGTTGGATGTTGAGGGCCAACCCACGTGGGGAACATTTCCTTTCTCGGTTCACTGACCAAGGGCCACTTGTCATTGGTGAAATTGAAATTCAAAACTTGGGCAGTCAATAGGGTTTCTCCGCCTTTTTTGATGGGCCATGTTCATAGCTGATTAGAACCTCTGAAGTCTGGACTGGACAGATACAAGAGGAGTCTGTTCCTGGTGACTGACACCAGCAGTCATTTTGAGTGGGTTTGGAACACACTTTGTGGGCTTTGGGGTTTCTTACATTGGATTTTGAAGACTAAAATCACCAGATGAAGATGTATAAAGAGATAGTACTTTTGTTACTATTTTTAGGTAAGTGAAGTTTTAGATTATTTTTTCCAACTCGATCTGAGCATTTGATGTGATGTTATTGCTAGGATATTAAACTTTGCCCTATAGTTTTATTGAAGGCCAATTACTATTTTAATGAAATGAGATGATATAAAAAGTAAATTTATGTTAATTGAACTGCCTTTTCTTTTCCTAAATCTTTGTCTTTAAGACTTTTATAATCAAAAGATAGTCTATATTGAATCAATTAGATTTAAAGAGGGGTAAGATATTTATGAATATCTGTCACAGCTGAATGGTGGATACAGAGTTAAATGGACTTCTGTTTAAAAATAAAACAATTTAATAATTTCTATCACAATATAAGGTCTGTGTCAACAAAGATGGAAATGTAATATAATGGTGCCTTGACTCTGGAATCAGAATATTTGATTTTCAATCTTGTCTTTTCTACTTATTACCAATATGACCTCAGGAAAGTCAATATTTCTCTCTAAATCTCAGTGACTCCATCTATAAAATGAAGGGCTAAGACCAGTAACTTCTAAACTAATGTCCATCCAGCCTCAGGTGCTATAAAGAAAGAACTTTCATGGTATTAAAAAGGTAGAGGGGGAAGGATTTGTCAATATATGGTTTCTTTAGGTTTCCCCTCAAACTCAAGGATTTTTGAAAGATGTTTAAAAATGTTCATGGACAATGACACTTAGAAATATTTATCAAAATGGTGCATTTAGATGACAATGGAATAAAAAAATAATAAATTGACTAAACTGGTTTGCCTTCCATGGTATATAGTTCAATGCTACTTCCCAAGCCCAATCATCCCCATAAAATCATTCATTTTGGTATCCTTCTCAAGTGGAAGCTGAAGTTGAAATATACCATAAAACTGCAGGATCTCTGAGGTTTCTTTCACCTCAAAATTGTTGATCCTATGATCATATGAAAACCTGATGGCAAATTCATTGTCTTACTGACCTCTTCCTAGTCAAGCTTCTGCCTGCTTTCTAAGATGAGGAATTCTCACTGATGTGTCCCTCTTTTTTAAATAATATTTTATTTTTCCAAATATATACAAAGATAGTTTTCAACATTTGGGGCACCTCTCTTATATTAAATAGAACTTGTCTTGGAAACAAGATTTTTCAAAAAAATTTTATTTTGTCATTATTGTTGTTATTATTGAGTCATTATTATTTACCTTTACTAGTTTTAAGACCCTGGGTAGTCACTTAATCTCTCTGTACCTCAGATAATTCTGTTAGACCAATTTATTAATTAATATGTGTCTTTTGCACTACATGGGTAAAGGAAGTTCCCATGTCAATGAAATCACAAATTTTTGTTATGGCTAATAATAACCATATAGTGTGTTATCACATATATGCACTAATGCTTTAATACTTCAAGCTTTAGGATGACAAGCCCTTCATGCTTTAGGAGTCAAACAGATGCTTTAGCTAAAAGAACAACTTTATCACCAGACAAGCAGGTCTATGGGAATAAGACTCTCTCTTCAGACTTCTTATCGATGTTGTTGACATTGCAGTCATGACCAACTCCTTATGACCCTATTTGGGGTTTTCTTGCCAAAGATACCATGATGGTTTGCCATTTCCTTCTCCAGCTTGAAAGTGTCTGAGGCCAGATTTGAACTCATGAAAATGAAATTTCTTGGTTCCAAACCCAGTACTCTATCCACTGCACTGCTAAGCTGCCCCTCTCTCCAGAGAGGCTGATTCTCAGATGACCAGGCTTAAAGTGTTTTCAATTTAGCAAGAACTATTTGGCTTCTTGTTGGGACAAACTTGACCGAACATTGTGTTACCTACAAGACATAATGAGATTTTTGAGTAGAATATCAATGAGGAAAAATAATAACCCAGATTTATGTAGTGCTCGGAACTTTACAAAATATTTTCTTCACTGTGACCCCATAAGTTAGAATACAAACAATATCTCCATTTAACAGATGAGGAAATTGAGTCAGGAAACTAAAGTGATTTGTACATGGTCACAATTTGTAAATATCAAAAGTGGGAGTTTACTGTGGAAAAAAGTGATAGAGTGGGCTATCTCCAGAATACAGAAATATATTATAAATGAAGAAACAGAGGCCCATAAAAGTAGCTTCCTCAGAGCCACAGAGTTAGATAAGATATAGAATCAGATCCAGAACCTGGGGACTAGAAGATTTTTTAAGTCCCTCCTGACCTCCAGTTCTAAATATTTATGACTCTCCAGAGTCTGAGTCTTGTCCTCCATGCACTAAGGATGACATCCTTATCTAGGTTAATTGAAATTAGAGTATGTCAAATAAAACATGGAGATGACATGGAATGAACGCTGTTTCTAGGATCAAATCCTGTCTGACTAGCAATGTAAGTCAACTTAGACAAGTCAACTAACATCTCTGGGGTTTAATTTCCTCATCTGTAAAAGAAAGTAGTTGGATTTGTAAGTCTCTAAGGTCCTTTGAAGCTCTTGACCAAGAAGAACATATCCCAGAAAGACCACTTCGTGGAAGAGTAGAAAGATAAGACAGACAAATTGAAAAAGGAGATCTGGAAAAAAAAAAAAAGAAAAGAAAAGAAAAGAAAGATCCTTTGAGGTAGGTGCCCATCAGTAAGGAAATGGCTTTAAAAAAATTGGAATCTAAAGAGACATTATTGGCTAAATAAAAGTTTATCAAAAAAGAATTCCAAAAAACTTTAGAAGACTTACATGAACTGATTCAACTAAGTCATGAAGGAAAAAAAAACATTTTTGTTCCTTCTCCGTTATCTGTGGTCCTGTGATCTATGAGTGTTCCTCATCGTTTCTTCCTCCAAGTGTTCAATGAGCCATGCTATTTTCTGATTCCTGAGTCCAAGAAATTCTACCAGTTTGTTATGAAACTAGATTTTCAGTGAAATGCTGTATGCTTGCTAGTAGAATCCTGGAGTAAGGAGATAAGAACAAAAGGGGGGACGTTCCCATGTCTCATGGGAACCCCAGGGCTAAATTAAAAACATGCTGAGTGCTTGTGGACCCACTCCAAAGAAAGTTGGAGCTAATCTTCCTAATCTCTCTTTTGTTTAGGTTATGTTTCAACCCAAGACCCATCAGACCCAGAAGAACAAGCAGCCACACAAGGGCCAGCACACACAACTGAGCACATGAATATCATTACTTACCATAATTTAAGAACCAGTAGCCCAACAGAGGAATCAGTAAAATATGGTTTGACTTATTCTTTATTTTTGTTGCTCTTGTAACTATGGAGATATATTCACTGAATACATTATACTCATAGGTAGTAGTGACAAGAAAAGTAATTCCTGTATTACCATGGAAAAAGAATTCTCCCACTCAAAAGCATTCTATGGCTCCCTACTACTCCTAGTACAAAAATGTAAATTTCTTAGCCCAATCCTTCACAAATGGTGCCCAGTGTACCATTTTAGGTTCATTTCAGATTCTATTCTACAATCGGATCAAATGGAAAAGCAGTATGATATACTAGAAAAAGAACCAGAATTTGACTCAAAGAAAGCCTCTTAAAGAAGTCAATGAGTCTCGATTTCCTCATCCTGGAATTTAAATGGAATAATATGTACATGTTTTATCTCACAGGAACTTTCTGAGGAAAGAGGCTTGCACATCTATATAAATGTATACTATTGTTACTGAACTTGTTGTCCTACACTCACTCTCCAGCTTCCTTACATTTGCCTGGGTCATCTTCCCATAAATCTCCTTGTTTTAGCTTGTTTAAATATTTCTTTTCCCACGAGGCTCAGCTAGGATGCTGTCAGCAACTTGAAACTGTTCCTGATTCTTTACCCAATCCTCCAGAAAAAGATGTTCTTTCTGTCATCAAATTTTCTTAGAATGCTCTGTCTAGATTTTTTTTGAGGGTTCTTTGTCTGGCTCTTCCTTAAAGCCTACTCTGTCAGATATCTCCTTAGTAATTGTAATTTCTCCAAGGATAGAGACTCTGCCATTTTTTATCTAGATATCTTCAGTTCTAACTATATAGCCTGCCACGTATAGTAGGTCTATTGAATTAAATGCTCTTAGTTATCAAGATTGTTGCCTGCCTGCATCAATTCCATATATTCTCATGGGTATTTGAGAGTAGAAGCTGAGTCTATGACATATCTCATCTTTGCTACTTATGACTTATATGACCTCAGGCAAGTAGTTAAATTTTCTGGAGCTCAGTTTCCCTATGGGAGAGGGTTTAGAATATGCTCTAAGATCTCTTCCAACTATAAATCTTTGATATGTTTGGCCTTTTCTCTTGGAAAGTCAACTAACTTAGAGATTTGTTCAATCCATAGTCACCAAGAAATTAGGAATGAAAAACAATTACAAGAAATATAAAGGCCAACTGGCATAACAAACAGAGAGCTAAGCATGAGGCAAGGGGAACTAGGATTGATTATCATCTTTTGAACTGAATAGACAGATTGCCTAACTTCTAAGTACCTTAAATAACACCATAAGAATTATCTAATGAGTCATAGACAAAGTACAATCTGCATTAGTATTAAGGGTTCTCCACAATGATAAAACCACAGATGATTGAAAGGAAAACTCTCTCTCTCTCTCTCTCTATATATATATATATATATATATATGTTATATATATGATATATAATATATATGTTATATATGTGATATATAATATATATGTTATATATGTGATATATAATATATATATTACATATATAATATAATATAATATATATACTGAAATAGTTGCCACAGTTAGTAACGTCTTTATAACTTTAAATCTTATATAGATCTGTGTTTTATTTCTAATAGGACCCAAAGGCCGCATAATCCACAAACTCTCTGGACCAGGTAGGTTGAAAACATCCATGGACAAAAATTGCATGTAAATCTCCTTATTTGCCAACAGAGGTCCCCATTTTTCTTCTTATGAGAGGGTTTTAATGTACTTTTTGTATTTTATTTATTTTTATTTTAATTTAATGTAAAATTACTTTAAATGGCCAGAGTTTGTAACATGGTTCTTCCCTTATTAAAAAAAAAAATGGTTACTCTTTTCTGAGACATTAGAAAATATCTTACCCTGATTCTTCAACAAGGTTTGTATGTTTAAGAATTCTAAAATGTAGACATATCCTGAAAAGAGATGACACTCATCTGTATTAATAGAACAAGATTTTCTATTTGGTGTTCTCATTAATCACATCACAAGTCCAAACCCCATTATCTCCCTTAATCATTCCACTTTCATCATTTTTTAGAAGAGATAATAAATATTGAATCAATTTCAAATTTGGTTAAAAAAAAAAAAAGTATAGGGTCATTCTTAAAGCACTGGAAGGGAGAGAACTGGGCTTCATTTCCAGCTCTTCCATTTGTTCTACTGTTTGATCTCAAGTACGATACTTAATCTCTATGAAATGTTCTCATTTATAAAACCGTGATAATATCTGTGTTGATATTAATGAGAATTTAACTATTGTAAATGCCCAAATTGACTATAAAAAACATCTGAAAGAAGATGCTATTTGTATCCAAAGAAAAAAATTAAAAGCAGAAGTAGGTATAGAACAATTTTACACACAAACATACACATTTATGTCTAAAACATTAGATTGTGAATCTAAATTTAGGAGTTTAAATCTCCTTGTATGCCCAAGAAAATTATAAGAACTGCTAACTCTTGATCCCATGCTTAAAACCCATGGCTTTCTCACTTTTAAAGGATAATAGTCATCCATTGGTCTTAGGAACCAAAAATGTTGGTGCAATTCCAAATAAAAGTAATTATTTATTAAATTCTTCACTCCTATTATTCATTATTATAGTCATCTCTATGATTGGAGGGAGGAATAAAAAAAAGTTACATAACTTTATTATATATTTAAAAGGAATGGAAAATTGTAAATAATAGATTTGCAATTTCATGTACAATCATCTTTTCCCCCTATTCTACTGTTATAGAAATAATTATTTTTTTATCTTAACTTCAAAATAAAATACATTTTGAAAATTCAACAACAACAACAAAAAAAAAACAGTGAGAAACATTATAGTTTAATGGATAAAAGTCTTGGCTTGAACTTAGGAGGCTCTATAATACATATTCATTATATGATCATGAACAAATCACTTAATTACCCAATGCCCTCTGGTAACTTTAAGGATATAGGCTATAGAGGAGTTGCCCACCAGCAGGGATGGAAGGAATTTCCATAAAAAATGAAAACACAAGTCCAGATCCATACAAAATAAGTATAAGTAATTATAAAGGAAATTGGGGGGCGAGGGGGCTGAGTCTAGGAATGAGTCACAGCTATGGAAATAACTGGTGTCATTCATTAACTCTCAGGGAGGTAGTGTGTACTGATTTCATGTGTTTCTCATTGTGTTATTCAGTTAATTTTTGGTGTTTATTTAAAATGCTTTATTTATTTCGAGTTTTGCAAAGAAAAATTGTTGAAATGGACCCTGGATTTAAAAATAACAGGAAGTGAGAAATTATCAAAATCAAAATTATTAAAATCTAATTTTAAAGGAAAGTTGCAGAGGAATTGGTTGGGTTTTTAAAATTCATATATCCATCCCCGATGACATGGAACTCATATCCTAAAATCCATAAGCTTAAATTTTTCCTGCTTTACCTTGGGAACCCCTGCCTTATTCATCTCTCAAGTAATCTGAAGATCAAAGAAAACATCCTTTTGTGACAATCTTTTTTGCATCCTTTAAGATGAAAATTGTTTTTAGTGCCTCCTGACTCTGAATTTATAAAACAAGTGAGATCTTCTAGGTGGCTAGATCTAAGCAATTATAAAGCTGAGTCCTGCCTATATTGTCTTATTCAGATAATGGATATCACTTTTGGAAATCCCATTGTCAATTTACTTTACTCATGGCTCAATTCCATTGCCTTCACAATCAGCTTTCAGTGGATAATTGCTAATTATTTCTTTTAAAGATATACTCATATATATATATATGGTTTCATAGGGTTGCCTCATGCTTTATATAGACATGGTCTGAGTCTCTATGAAAAGGTGAAATAACTAACCCTTTATCTAATAGATTTATTCAGGTGACCCCATATCTACCTCATATGGTCATTAATAACAACAATAATAATAAGTTATAAGTGCCCAAAACTTTAAAATTTAGAGAGTCAGCATGGAATAGTAATAAAGTGTTAGGCTTGGGATCAGAAGGATAGGGATTTGAATCCTATCTCTCCTTTTTACAATCTTCATGACCATAGGCTGGTCATGAAACCTCTAGAAACTCCCTAAAAACCCTCTATGAATTCATAGATAAAAATGGAATGAGTTTTTCGCATGAAAAATCTCCCAAATTAATAGAATTAATTTGAATTCAGCTTTTCAAAGTAGCTTAATTATATCATTAGATGTATTAAACCCATTTTCTGGATGTCTGTAACCTAGGTGTTTATTTCATCCTATTGCCATTAATTGATCTCTCCCTTTCTCTAAGTGATCACTGTGATAGTTTTTGCTGTAATAGCTGGTATCATCGGAGTCATCCTCTTTGGATCAGTCCTTGTTCGCCGGCTGACAACGGTAAAACTAGAACTTTTAAACTTACATAAGATGATAGTTGGAACAAAGTTTCTATGAAATCTGTTTTTCTCCCCTTTTGACATGACTAGGTGATTGGAAGTAGCTCATAGAGACTTACTAGCATGCTGTGGTAGATTCGGACTTAGGAGTACTTAGGTTTGAGCTTTACCTATGACACTTCTTAGCTGTGAGACACTGGAAAAGTCACTTGACCTCTTCAGGCTTCAGTTTTTTCATCTGAAAAGATGAGGCACTCAGAATAAATGATCTCAGAGGTCCCTTCCAGGTCTCATTTTAGGATTCCATAAAAAAAAGAAAATACACTCCTTCCCAAATGTCTTCCTTTTCAATTATTTTGGTAATAACAGAATTGAGAGCAAAGTTTTTGTGTATTTGGAAATTCTCTTATTTAAAATAATAACAATAATGACCTCTGCTCCTATGAGGTAATTCTTGTCCATCCATTTCCATTTCAAAGAAAGGTCAAGAATTAATTGAGGCTGGGAAGGGAGCAGGGGAATGGCTCCAAAAGGAGCAGTGAGTGGGGACCAAACTGCACCTACTGCAGAACTAACAACGTGTTTTGTTAACAATAAAATATAATTTCATGAAGAAATAATGGAGAAGAGAAAGCATATGGCAGGTGTGAGGGCCCAGATGTTATGCATGTGAAATCTACATCTTCTAATAATCATGAATTTATTATAAAAAGGGGGAATATTTTAACATCAAGAATAATAAAAGCCATGTTAAATGGTCCAGGTTGTTTTGTTGAAAATGAAACCAATGGGTTAATTTTAGAGAATTACATGTCCAATCACATGTCCAATCAAAAATATGCATATATTTTATTTTACCTCCATGGTTTACTATGCTAAAGAACTCTACAGAGGTTCCTGGATTCCCAGTTACAACTGAAATTGAAGTGGAATTGGCAATGGCTGCTCCAGACTTTCTAAATTGTTAAATAAAATAAATTACAACTAACTGTTAACTTTTTCAATATTTAATACTTGTAGTTCAGTTAATAATTTTTTTTCATATAATATGTTGAGGATTCTAAAGTTTATTACAAAGCAGATAACTTTAATCAGAATTGAAATTTATTTTGCATCTTGTGATCTTGGACAAGTCACTACCTTGTATAACTCTGTACATCATCTAGCTAAGAAAGCTTCCTTTGAAATTTATTTTTCACTCATTACATTAATAAAATTATTACTTATGTATTAAAAATAAGATCATGGCAAAATTTTTTTTACCAACACCCATTCCTCTTCTCCAACACCCCCCCCAAAAAAAAACTAGAATTGAACAAAAAAAAGTCAAAATAATCTTTATGAATTTAATAAGTGGAATTCCTGGTAAGAGTCTGGCATAAAGCATTTTAATGGTTTATGGATTTAATTTTATTGATAGTCAAATCATGTCTTCTTTGTATATGGTGGCTATATAAAGAGTATTGCTGATATTAAGAAACACAGCCTATACGTAACAGGATTAATAATTACATCAGTGTAATAAGGCTTTTACTTAGTAAAAAATAAACATTACTTTAACCTTCAGGATTACAAAGAACAAATTTAAAACTTCAGTCAAGGTGTCTCCTATGTATAGAGTCAAGAACATGAAGGTTAAGTTTCTGCTTCCTACTTTTCAAGTAGCAGAGAATTAATTATACAAATTTAAATTTAAATACTGGTGACTAGATTCTAAAGTGCAAGTGCAAGGATTTTTAATGGTAGATGGTGACAAAAATGCTAATTATATTCAGAGTTGATGATCTTATAGGTTAAGATGGTAGCAGAAACTCCATTTCTAATGGGTTCTGTCCTCATAGGCTATCTTTTTAGTTCATGGCTACATTTGAATACATCCTAAAATACTAAAATTGATGTTCCTAGTTAAGTATGTCTAGAATTTGAATAAAGAGAGATTATGCATTTCAGAAGTGGTACTACGTGATAAATGAGAAAATATTTACTAAAGAAGGAGATATTTTGTATAATATATGTAGTGTACCTTATTTTCAAATAAGCATTCAATTCTTCCATTCTTGGTTTTTATTCTCATATAAAACATTTTCAATCATTATATTCTTGTATAGCCAAAATGATTAGATATTATTTTAGTTTAATTAAGAGATTTTAATAGTTCATATTATATTCAAATATGTAATTGTTTCTGGAATTGATGTCAGCTTATTTCTGAAGTTCCACTTAAAACTCTTCCCTAGTCTTTTTTCCACATTGTAGCATTTTCAGCACATAGGATTCTATTACAAATAAAATCCTTTACAGCAACAACAAAAAAGAGTTAATAGAGAGTAGGTGTGATTTGTGGGGAGAAGAGGGGCAAGATTTCATCTGTTCTAGCATCAAAGACCCCTTTAACATCCAAGTGTCAATAAAAATCATCTGGCACCAAGGCCTTAGCAAGCCCAGAAGTCATCACCATTAGATGTGGAGAAGGAAAGAACTACACAAAAAAGAATTTTTCCCCCTTAAATTCTACAAATATAATGGCAACTGATCAGGGGGAAAGAGTCAACACCCCAATCTCATTTTTCCCCCTGTCTTCTATGGGGCTTCTGAAGAGTCATAGCATTAAAGTTTTTCTGTTTTCATTTACAGAAAAATTCATTTAACTTGAAGAACAAGGACTCAAGCTCTTCTTAAAAGTCTTTTTGAGACAGAAAAAAAGTGGTTGAGCACTAGTCCCTTTTATTTACTCTATGCTCTCCCAAAAGAACAATAAACAAACCTGTACTCTGACTTATTGAAGTTTTTTGATGGCCAGGAAATGTCCATTTTAAGATCAGAAGCATCTGACCTTGATCGCAGGCATAAAAAGTGAGAAAATGTTCTTCACCTCCATCTCAGTCCTATGCTTTTAAGACTAATTGACCTTGGGGGATAGAGTCTAGCTTATAAAACAAAAACAACACAGCATCTCAACAAGTGTAGATGCATTTGGCCAAAACCTTCCAGCAGATCCACAACATTTGCTGAGGTACTGGCTGGAATTTCAATGTCACCCTCTCCCTCTTGCCATTTTCCTCCTCCATTACATTATGTATCACATGTTACAAATTCAAGAAAACATTACCATTTGCCTCCAAGAAGTACATATGCCCCTTCTCCCACTAGACACATATTACTATGAAAATCAGAAAATTAGAAGGAGCATAAAGAAGGGGAAGTATGTACAAAATTGCTAAATACATTGTTTTCATTAATCTCACAGAGTGATTGTTTGTTGCTCTTCAGTCATTATTCTGAGTTGTTCAGTCATCTTTCCAACTCTTCATGACCCCTTTTGGGATTTTCTTAGCAAAGACACTGGAGTGGTTTGCCATTTCCTTCTCCAGTTCATTTTACAGATAAAGAAACTGAGGCATTTGTGACTTTCTCAGGATCACACAGCTAATAAGTGTCTGAAACCATATTTGAACTCAAGAACATAAGTTTTCCTATCCCCAGACCCAGCACTCCATTCAGGGTGCCTCCAAGCTATCTTTTTAATTTTTACTTTCTGGATTTGATTTGGTTTTGTGGGCTGGTGCTTATCTCGATGCACACAGTATCAGACATTTGGGTTCTATTCTAGACCCATATGACTGATACTCCCTTAGTCTTAGTTTGTCCATCAATTAATCAAGCTTTTATTCAGAGTAATTTATAGTTTATTAAAACATTTATGAAAATTAAGTTTTCCATAAAACAGGGCTGAATAATTATAAGAAGTAACTAGGAATTATATCCTTGGGAAATGTTCTATAGAAAAAGAGATCGCCTGGATATTTGTTATTCTTTTGACAACTACACTAGGCCCTTTAAACCACTAAGTCTCATCCTGTTTTGTTTGGTTTTGTGTGCTGATATTTTATGTTTGTTTTTATCTTCCCTCCCCAATTTTGCTACAGAGAAACCATTAAAATCATCCTCCCAAAACCACCTGAAAAGAAGATTGTGTGAATAATTCTGTGGAAGAATGGGAAATAATGCTTTGTCATGCTAATCGAAGACATCTCTCTGAATTGGAGACAATATCAGGAGGCACATTTCATCTGGAGGTTCCTGTTTTAGGGATTCAATGATGGATAGATAAAAATGGCTCAGCTGAGCCAACTATTTTGATATTGTGAAATTTTGATTCCTATTCCTGCTTTGGTTTTATGTTTGCTTAATTGTAGGAGTTAATTGTTTAGGAACTCACCTGTGATCTCCTATCCCTGCGCCCTTGGAGGATCTTCTTGGGTCTGATGGCCACTTTAGACCACATTTCATAAAATAAGAAACAAGTCTCTAAGGACATTCCAGTGGCAGCATCCTGAGATCCATTTAAACGTCCAGTTGCTCTACTACTTCTATTAACCTTTTCACCTGAGACAAAACGCTAGCATGCTAATACATGATGATGTTTTATATGGCAATGTAAATCCTGCTCACAAAGAAAATTAACCCAGAATGTGCAGCATCATGATACCAGCATCCACCACTGACTGCAGAAGGGAGAGGTTATATAGTGGAAGAAAGAAAAAGGAATCAAGAGTCAGAGGACCTCAATTTTCATCCCAGTTCTATTTTTTTCTCCCTAAATAGTCCTATTTTATTTGTTCATTTTTATATTCTTTTTTAAGCTTGTTATTTTCAAATAATGTGCACAGATAGTTTTCAATAGTCACCTCTACAAAACCTTGTATTTCAAATTTTTTTCTCCCTCCTTTCCCCCTATCTTCACCCCTAGATGGCAAATAATCCAATATATGTTAAACATGTACAATTCTTCTCTATATGTTTCCACAATTATCATGCTTCACAAGAAAAATCGAATCAAAAAGGAAAAAAAATGAGAAAGAAAATAAAATGCAAATAAACAATAAAAAAATGAAAATACTATGTTGTGGTGCACACTCAGTTCCCATAATCCTCTCTTTGGGTGCAGATGGCTCTCTCCATCACAAGATCATTGGCACTGGCCTGAATCACCTCACTCTTGAAAAGAGCCACGTCCATCAGAATTGATCATCGTATAATCTTGTTGTTACTGTGTACAACGTCCTCTTGGTTCTAGTCACTTCCCAGTTCTATCATTTAAATCTATTTCATCTTGGAAAAGCCATTTAACACACATGAGCCTTAGTTTCTCACCTATGAAATTCAAATTATTTTATTAATAATTTTTAATCCAGACCTATAATTTCACTTGATGTACAAAAGTTGCATTTGAAGACCTATCTCTCCTAGTTCAGATGTGCTCTGGAATTTATAGTCTGCAAGGAGAGCTGGGACTTGGCTTAGTCAATGTTGCTCAGACAGTGTATGCTCATGGTAGGATATGACTTGGAAGACTAAGTGCCTCCAGGCTGCCTTACTGTACTTACTATCAGATATATGCAGGATTCTATATTACAGACACAAAAATAAAGTCAAAACTATCCCCCCCACTCCACCCTCAAGGAACTTAGTTCTGGCAAGAGATGGAGAACAGAGAGCTGAACTAAATGGCCTAAGACCATTCCTGGTTTGAATCTTCTGAAATCCACATGGAGCCATTATAAATAAGTGACTATTATGAAGAAATTGCCCATTGGAAATGACTCACTCACTTGGAGCCCAGCATGGACTCTTTCAGGATACTAATACCCTTTGGTATAAAATTATTTCTATAAATGATACCACAGAATCCTCCCCTCCAAAAAAAGCTAATTTCCCTGAACAGGGGTTTTTCACAAAAATAAAAAAATCTTTTACTCCCCATGACCACAGAAGACAGTCAGATTCACCCAGGTTCCAGTGAGATGCACCAGACACAAACACTGACAGTTAGTTGTTATATGTCATTGGGTAATCCTGAGTAAGTCACTTTCCTTGTTTTGTTGTTGTTTAATTATATCAGCCACGTCCAAGTCTTCATGATCCCATTTGAGATTTTCTTGGCAAAGATTCTAGAGTGTTTTGCCATTTTCTTCTCTAATTCATTTTATAGATGCAGAAACTGAGACAAACAGGATTAAGCAGCTTGCCTGGGTCCTATAGCTAGTAAATGTCTGAGGCCAGATTTAAATTAAGGAAAATGAGTCTTCCTGACTCCAGACCAGGCATTCTATTCACTATGGTGCCATAGACAAATTAGGGGATGTAAAGTGAATTTAAAATCTCTACCTTCCCTTTGTTGGTCATTAATAAGAGTTGTTAGGTTTTTTTTTCTTTTGTATCATAAAAGGAAATAAAACATAAGAGCAAAAAAGTTCATTTTTGTAAAAATATGCTACAAAAAATGTACCTATGTTATGAGATTCAATTGATCCCATGAATAGTTCACTTTCATTTAACTTTCAGGTATTAAAAAAATAAGTTAAAAATGGCACCCCCAAATAAGTAAATACCAGATAAGACAAGTTACTACTGTTCATATAGCACTTTAAAGTTTTTTCCACACATTTGAGCCTCACAACAATGTTGAGAAGTCCTACAGGTATATTTTATCTGAGGAAATGGAGAGACAGGGAGTGTAAGGGACTTTCCTATTATCACACAGATAATAAGCTCCAGAGGCAAAATTCCAAAACATCGCATCTCTGGCTCCAGATTCACCTTTCTTTCCACTACACTGTGCTGGACAGATCCAAAGGGAAATTTTGAGGATAGAGAAATCACATTAGCTAATGGAAACCTAGAGGGGAGGAAGAGGAGTTGTACCTGATGTAGGTCTTAAAAGCACTTCAGAAATCAGAGATATATTCTTGGCATGGAAGGAAACCCATGAAATCAGGAGAGAATAGAAGGAGACTGGGAATTCTCCCAGTCTCCTTGTATTCTAGATATTTCCTTACTTTTTCATATTTGAGGACTCAACCTTTTATATACGTATGGCTTGTTGTTATTTACAGATAAATCTATAACAATCGTTGTTTCAGAATCACTTAAACGTGGATTTAATCTTTTAAGTCCCAAAGTAGCGTCACGCATTTCAGAATTTTTTTCAAGTGATGAGCCCACACCAATTCTTAATAAATAAGTACCATGTTGTAAGAGAGATGTTCTGGCATTTTTATATGAAATACATGGTTATTTTTAAGATAATAAAATCTATTTTAAGAATAGATCCCAAATTGGAAAATTATGCTCTCTTTTATCATGACCATGATCCTCCTGTCCATCTGCCTCGTCTATCTCTCATTCACATTCAGTTTCATCACAATAATTTGTTCCTAAATTCTCAATGCCCATCTATGGGTGATAAAAGGAAGGAAGAAGAGACCATATAGGTATTTATAAATAATGTAAACTTTGTCAGGAGTTCAGTATTGTTTTTTTGATCATGATTGTGGATGCTGTGGATAAGCAGAGAACTGATTAGAAGGAAAGGTAGGGAGAACATGGATCTTTACAAACCAGATAATCAGTTCTTATAAGCAAAAGGAGTCTGTGCCTTGTATTTTTGCAGCAATTAAACTGCAGCTTTTTATCTTCCATACAAACTTGATCCTAAATCTGTCCTCAATCTAAAATTGCAATTATATCATGCGATATCTACATTCTAGTCCAGGGGTTCTTAACTGGTTTTTTTTGTTTGTTTGTTTGTTTGTTTTTTGTCTCATGGATCCATTTGGGAAGATTGGTGAAGTCTCTGAATTCTTTCTCAGAGGAAAGTTTTTAAATGAAGAAAATTAAATGCATTCAGATTTTGTGCATGTACAAATGGGGAAAAGAAAAATGGAAGAAGAGGGATTGTATCATAGGATGAGATCAAAGAAGAAGTCAATACTGTTGAAATATAATTATCAAAGGATTTTTAAAACAAGATCTATGAACTTGGTCTATACCATGACAGCTCAGATAGGGACAGTGGGAAGATGGGGGGCAGAAGGGAAGGTTCTGAAGTAGACTAGATCCCTTGATATGGCAAATGATGGGTGGAGCACTGCTGCATCTGCCCCCAAAGTGGCTCCCTCTTTACCTTAGAGTCATCCCTACCTCATAATTAGTCTGAAATTATTTCTAATACCCTGACACCTTAGTAGGACAGCACAAGGCGAGGAGCCTAGTCTCAAAAATGCACTTCTCTTGGGTTGGAAGAGTAACCCTAGAGCAGGGGTCCTTCTTTATGAGAACCAATTATAACAGTATTTGAATAAGGTAATACTAACTGATGGCTCCATCAATTAATGACATTGAGAAAGAAAGAAAAGTATATGATTGCTCCCCTTACATTAAATTATGATTTACCTGTACATTTCTGCTCTCATCCTCAAAAGTAAGGTTACTTAAACTTTTTTCACTTGTGACCCTTTTTTGCCTGAGAAATTTTTATATGACTTCAAGTATAAAGATATATAAAATAAGTACATACATCAAATATTTACTAATAATAAATCATAAAGAAATTTATTTTAAAATAATTCTTTGGTATATGTACATATATAATTTTGCCATTTATTAAAGATGAAAGGAAATTTGCATATTAATAAGTTAGGTTGCTTGTTTATTTTTACATAAAGAATTAAATCTTGGTAGACTATTTGATACTGCAGCATGTAATAGTACAATAAAAATAACAAAATAATTTTTTTATTATTTACAAATTTTTCATGACCCTACATTCAGTTACATACTCCATATGGGGTCACAACCCACAGTTTAAGAGCACTTTGGAGCAAAGCTTTGTATGGAGAAGAAGAGGAAGAAAGTAGGAAGAGAGGAAGACCAAAGTGACAAATAGGAGATTGAAGAGGTGGATGGTAGCATCCTGGGGCCATATGTATTCATTCTAACCACTTTCTACCCAACTGTCACTGTCCAATTTCTGAACCAGATGTTCAGAAATTTTGTGCAGGATGGACCAAGTCACTCAGCTCCAAGTCTCTGGAATTATATTTGTTCACTTTGGTCCTTTTTTGCTATGTTGATCTATTCACATTCACTCCTCCCCTTTTCAAGCCTCATTTTGACAATTGTAATCAAATGAACATTACCTGTGCTTATGGAAGAACAACCATTATCTCTGTGACTTCCAAAAGCAGAAAGTCCTTCCTTGGAGACCACTCTGCTTCAGTTGTGGTCTCCCCTTATTAAATCAGAAGCTAAACTCCTTAGGAGAAGAAGGATCTCACTTTTGCATTTATATTCCCAAGATTTAATCCAATGCTTGATATATGGTAAATAATTAATAAATGCCTTTTCATTCATTCTTGTATTCATACCCCAAAAAGCTCAAAAATGGGAGAAAGTCCACATTTATTAATATTTTTGATACCAACTATGTAGGGTAATTTTTTTTCTAAAAACCATTTCTAAATACAAGTGGCATAAAGTAGCTCATTAGCTATATGATTCAAAGTTTCAACTACATCATCCCCTTGAAATAAAATCAGTTTCCATTCTGGGCCTCCAATCAAAATTCTCACTTCCTTTACATAGCCATCTCAAACACATATATGTCATTCTTGGTCTATTTTCAATTTCATGAATTATTTTCTCCCTTTGTACTTTGAATCTCTTCTCACCTACTCTGCCACTTACTATATTTTCTACCATTTCTATCCTGGGGGAAGTTACTTACAGTAAACTAAAGTTTAGCTATAAGTTTTATTTTATCACATAGGAATCTTTCTTTCTATATCTTGCATCACCCACGGCATAATATTTAATCCCTAGAGTTAACAAAACTTCTGTAGTGACTAGTAACAGATGGAAATAAATGAAATAAGATGAAACAAAACCATTCTCAGTTCTCCCACAACCAACTGGGGATTTCCCCAAAAACATAATGAAGGTCTGTTTATTATTCAGGGGGTGTTATAGACAGGAGAAGTTGAGTTCAAATTTGGCCTTAAGCACTTAACACTTGCTAGCTATATGGCCCTGAGCAAGTCATTTAACTGAAATTTCTTCAACAAAAAGGGGGGTGGAAATTAAGTGTTTTTATTTAATATTCATGTACCTGGAGGAATCATTCATTCAAGATGACTTCTTGAGGAACATTGTGATACAAAAAAATGGCCAGTGCTTCTGGAGGCAGGGGATCCTGGCTACAATTTCCCATCTGCCACTTAACTCTCAGTGACCATTGGCAAATTATTGAACCTGTCTTGTGCTTTCTCATCTTTAAAATAGGTGAGTTAGGCTAATAACTTCTACCTTGTATGGTTTTTATAATTCCCAAATTTATGACCCTGATTTCTGATTTCTCTGTAATCCACAGGACATCAGAGGCTATGTTCTTCTGTAATCTTTAGTACTAAATATTTCCATCATCTCAGTGGTACAATAATGCATAAAGCACTGGGCTTAGCACTAGAAAGATTCTTCCTCATGAGTTCAAATCCAGCCTCAAACACTTCCTAGTTGTGTGTTCCTAGGCAAGACATTTAAACCTACGTGCCTCAGTTTCTACATTTGCAAAATGAGCTGAAGAAGGAAGTGGCAAAATGCTCTAGTCTTTTCACCAAGAAAATCCCAAAAGGGATCATGAAGAGCCAGATACAACTGAGAAATGACTGAACAGAAACAACACTCAGCTCAGTATCAAGAGAGACAGTGTAGTACAATGAAAAGAGCACCAGGATAAAATCAGAAAAAATGGCTGTAAATCTCAACCCTATTGTTTATTTCCTTGTAACCTTAAGCGGGTCATCTTCATCTATCTGGCTTTCAATTTAACCTCTGTAAAATAATAATAATTTATATAGTATTTACCATATGCCAGGTCCTATCCTAATTGCTTTACAATTATTATCTCATTTGATCTTCACAGAGGTGTTATTATTATTTGCATTTAACAACTGAAATCACATAACTAGTAAGTGTCTAAACATACAGGTGAACTCAGGTGTTCCTGACCCCAGAGGCTCTGTACACTGGACCACCCAGCTGCCCAAGAAGAGGATTGAACTAGATAAGACTTAAAGAAAGGGGGAGAAAAAAGAGAACATTAAAGTCATTCTCAAATATCTGTCATATGGAAGCATATGACCCTAAAGGAAAGAAGTGAAAACAGTGGTAGAAGTCACAAAGATATCAATTTAGGCTAGATTTGGGGGAAATTTCCTAATACTTATTGCTCAGTCATGTCCAACTCTTCATGACCCCATTTAGGAGTTTCTTAACAGAGATACTGGAAGGGTTTTCCATTTCCTTCTCCATTTCATTGTACAGAAGAGGAAACTGAGGCAAACGGTCAGTCTTATGTGACTTGCCCCAGATCACATAATTCATGTCTGAGACTAAATTTGAACTCAGGAAGAGGAGTCTCTCTGACTTCAGGCCCAGAATTCTGTCCGCTGCACCTGGTTGTCCTAAAAGAACTGTCCAAAAGTAGAAATGGGATGATGTAGGAAGCAGTATTTGCTCTTTCTCCCTAGAGAACTTCAGTCCTTAATGACCTCTTTGGAACACTGCATTGGAGGGTCACATATTTATGACTCAAAGGCTACTTAAATCTCTTACAATTAAAATACCATGACATGTTGGTCCCAATGGGTTTTTCCAGCTCTAAAGACTGTGATGTTCTGGGATCTGACCAGAACACATAGTACATCAGGATGACCATATCCCTCAGCGAGGAAGGACCCTGGACCTCACTTAGCACAATATTCTTGTCCAGATACTGGATATCACACCATTGGACCAAAAAATGTCTCCTACTCCTAGGACCTTTGACTTTGTAAGAGATCAAGTTTGAAGAACTACAAAGTTATTGAAAAGCTAAAGTCATGTTTATCCATATACCCCTTCCCCATCCCTAGCTCTTCTCTGCCTTTCAGTCCTTCCCCACAACCCTTATCCAGATACTTAGGACTTTTCATTAAAACAAAGGTTTGACTACTTCAAAGGCTGATTTTGTTTTTGAACAGCAAAATAACTGTTAGGATACGTATACATATATTGTATTTAATTTATACTTTAACATTTAACATGTATTGGTCAACCTGCCATCTGAGGGAGGGGATGGGAGGAAGGAGGGGAAAAATTGAAACAAAAGGTTTGGCAATTGTCAATGCTGTAAAATTACCCATGCATATAACTTGTAAATAAAAAGCTATAATAATAAAAAAAAAAAGGTTTGCCAGTATTGCATCAGAGTAAAAATCCATCATCCTTGAAAATAGTTTTAAAAGACCTGAAACTGGTCCCATGAGACTTAATTCTCATAAATGTTTTATTTAGTAAGCATCTTTTTCCTTTAAAAAAAAATTTTCAATTTCATCATAAAGAAACTTCTGAAATAAAGAAATTCTTTTTAAAATACTTGTAGACAAACTAAAATATTTGAGTGTCTACCTGCCAAGACAAACCCAGGAACTATGTGAACACAAACACTTCTCACAAAAAGTCATATCTAAACAACTGGGAAAATTTCCATTTCTCATGGGTAGGCCAAACTAATATAATAAAAACGACAATGTTGTCTAAATTGATCTACTTGTTTTGTGCCATACCAATCAAACTGCCAAAAAAACAAATTTTATAGAGCTAGAAAAATAATAATAAAATTCATCTAGAAGGACAAAAGGTCAAGAATATTAAGGAAATTAATGAGGAAAAAAGTACAAAGGACAATAGTGGCTTAGCAGTACCAGACCTAAAACTATATTATAAAACAGCAGTCATCAAAACCATTTGCTACTGGCTAAGAAAAGAATGTTGGGTCAGTGGAATAGGTTACTTACACACAATACAATAATTAAGGCCTACAATCATCTAGTATTTGATGAACCTCTTAACTCCAGCTTCTGGGATAAGAACTCATTATTTCACAAAAATTGCTGGGGAAACTGGAAAATAATATTTCAGAAATTCAGCATAAACCAAAATAAGGTCAAAATGGGTACATGATTTGGGCATAAATGGCAAATTAGGAGAGCAAGGGATAATTTATCTGTCAGATCTTTGAAGGAGGGAAGAATTTATGAGTAAAGAAAAACTAGAGAACATTATGAAAGACAAAATCAACAACTTATATTACATTAAATTAAAAAGGTTTTGCACAAACAAAACCAACAAAAACAAGATTAAAAGGGAAGTTCAAAGCTGGGATTTTTTTACAGCCAGTGTCTCTGATAAAGATAAAATTCTCAATTTTAAAATATATAAAGAGATAGTAAATATCTTTCCTAATGTGTTATGAAAAGAGGACAAAAAAGGGTCATCTATTTAAACCAAGAAATCATTTTGTGATCATTCTTCAAAACACAGCAGGATATAAGAATTCAAGCCTTTCCCCAATTGATAAATGATTAAAGGATATGAACAGACAATTTTCAGAGGATGAAATTAAAGCTATCTATGGTCATATGAAAAAAATGCTCTAAATCATTATGGATTAGAGAAATACAAATTAAAAAGCACTCTGAAGTACCTCACACCTCTTAGATTGGCTAAAATGACAGGAAAAGATAATGATAAATGTTGGAGGAGATGTGGGAAGACTGGGACAGTAATCCATTGTTGGTGGAGTTGTGAAATGATCCATCCTTTCTGGAGGGCAATTTGGAACTGTGTCCAAAGGGCTATAAAACTATGCATATCCTTTGACCCAGCAGTGCATTACTAGGTCTGTATCCCAAGGAAATCACAAAGAAGGGAGTGTGCAAAATGTTTGTAGCAGCTCTTTTTATGGTAGTAAAGAATTGGAAAAGAAATGGATGTCCATCAATTGGGGAATGGATAAATAAGTTATGGTACATGAAAGTAATGGAATATTATTGTTCTATGAAAAATGATAAAAGCTGATTTTAGAAAGGCCTGGAAAGATTTACATGAACTAATGCTGAATGAAACAAGCAGAACCAGGAATACATAGTGCATAATAACAGCAAGAATGTGCAATGATCAGCTATGAAAGGCTTGGTTCTTCTCAGTGGTTCAGTGATCCGAAGCAATCCCAATAAACTCTGGATAGAAAACACCACCTGCATCAAGAAAAAGAACTATGGAGATTGAATATAAATCAACACAGGCTATATTCCCTTCTTTTTTCTGTTTTTTTCCCTCTCCTGTAGTTTTTCCCTTTTGTTCTGATTTTTCTCTCCCAACATGATTCATAAAGCAATGTGTATTTATTAAATTTAATTTAATTTAATGTAAAAAAAGAAACTTCTACGTTAAGAATCTCTATTTGTAAGTAGTTTAGAAATGTTACCCTGTTTTGGTTTTTTGGTTTGTTTGTTTTTTGTTTTTTGTAATAAGAGACAATGTGATTTGATGGATAGAGTCCAGAAAACAGGAGTTCCAAGACCTTCTGGTTATACCAGCTGTGTCATCTTAGCTAAACCCTTCTTGACTCCAGATTCATCCCCAACTAAGACAACAAATTTCAGAAAAAGGGGTGATCTGTACTGAGAAAGGGAGTTCAATTACTGAAGCTTCCTTAATTGTCTAATACTTAGCACAGTGCTTGTCACATAGTAGGTAATTGATGCTTGTGGATTTGCTAACTGGCCTAGCAGGTAGATCATTGTCATTAACTATAACATCAGCATTCAAGACTAATTATTTTTGGCTAACCATTTTTAAGAAGATGGAAGTTTTACAGCCAATCCACATTTTTATCCACCTGGGGAAATTTCCCTTAAAGGAAAGTTTCTTGGTTTCTTTCTTGCTATCCTATTCTAATCGTGTTCCTTCCTTATCTCTTGTCATTATGGCATATCTGCAGCTAAACATTAGAGTAAATGAATCCAGATTTAATACAGAGGAATTACTTATGCATTTAGACATCTGTTCTCATCAGTAGCTTAAAAACCACAAATTGCCTATGAGATCTAAGAAGGTAGTTTTGTCATAACTGACAAGGTGTTGAGAAAAGTTTGATCTCTGAGGTACTACGAAATTGCCCATCTATGGATGAGAACTAAAGAATGTTAAGGAGATAATTTTATGAAAGAAAGACAGTTCCCTGTAGAATTCGACTTCCCTTTTTTATACTGAACCAAACAGAATATACCCTTACAAGGGAATAGATTTTGATTGCACACTGTGCATTTATAGAAAAGAAATAAATGTTTTCCTCAATAGAATAAGCTTCTATTTCTAGTTTGCCAATGGAAATATGAGAAACAAATTCTCATTCATTTGGTAAGCAAATCCTTCAATTACTAAAATAATCTGAGAAGTCTAGAATTTTAACTTAAATGAATTATAGGCATTGCAGGCTATCTGAGTCAAGTATGACTGTGCTACTCATAGCTTAAAACCTTCATTATCTGGAGTTCTTACCTAATTTCAGTTTCTATATACAAGGTGGAGTTGGAAAATTACATGTTAATTTAATAACATATTGAATTACATAGAAAGAATAGGCCTACAAGTCAAACCTTGAAGATTCTGGAATTGAATTGACTGACTACTATTTAAAAGAAAGGAGTTTCAGAAATCATGCACTCCAATTTGCTCTTGCCCCAAAATCCTGATTCTACCCAAAGCATCTTGTTGAAGAAGCATCTTTTAGTATACAATTTGCTCTCCTGTGTCAAAAGCTTTTTTCTAATTTTGAAGCTTGTTCAGTTTGGAACCTTAGCTAAGTTTAGAGATGAACCCAAGATCATCTCTATCCTGTAATGATGAAATCTGTAGAGGATATCCATAGACATATAGAGAGATATTAATTATATTAATACATTAATTATTAATATTATAATAATTTATAATATATGTAATAATAATATAATTAACGTTAATTATATTCATCATTCCTGATATCGATTAGACTATTGTTAGTAACACATATTCACTGAAACATGCTCACAAATATCCTACCATTTGCCACTAATTATCTCCAGACAGATGTTGATTGCTTTTTCCCAAATATTCTCTTTCCCATTGTGGAGACTCCTGGAGATTTGGTTATGACAATCAGATATTTCATATGAACCAGGGTTCAAAGATTCAGAGATTCAATCCAATAGCTTCTGCAATGTTCTTTTTCTTGTTATTCAATGCCCACCATAGAAATGTATACAATGTTAGGTATTGAGGGAGTATTTGGAATGATAACAGAAACAGTCTTTTTCTAGATTTTAAATATAATTTTAAGAGAAATACAAGCAATCCTCAAAAAGTGAGACCAGATTCTGAAGATTTCAAATCCCTATAATTTGGACAAATTATTTAAATACTCTGAACTTCATTTTCCTCATCTATAAAATGAGAGAACCAAGTAGGTGATGAGGTGGATAGACACCAGGTCTGAAGTCAGGAAGACTCATCTTCCTGAATTCAAATATGGCCTCGGATATTTATTGGCTGTATGATTTTGGGCAAGTCATTTAACCATGCTCATGTCCATTTCCTCATATATAACATGAACTCAAGAAGAAAATAATAAAACCATTCCAGTCAGTATCTTTGCCCCCCAAAAACTCAAAAGGGGTCATCATGAAGACATGATGGACATGACTGAAAAACAGCTAATAATAATAAAATGAGAGAGTTTGACCAGATAAAACCTTCAAGTTTTAAATAGATGATCATGTGAACCCAGAAGTTCATTGAATCACTATAAACACTGAAAACCTAACTCAAGAAGTGGAATAAAAAATAGCAAGAACATTTTATGACCAAAAAGGGAAGCATACTGCTCATGTGTTAAAAGCAAATGATAACAACAACCCAGCTCATATTTATATAGTGCTACAAGGATTGGAAAGCTTTTCACAAATAATCAGGTCATTTGATTAAAAATTGGAAGCCCAAGTGCTTGCCACAAAAATATCAAGAGACCCATGACAAAGTTTCTAGCATTTTCTCCAAAGATTGAACCAAATAGCATAATGTATAGAGAGTGACTTCCTATCACAATACACTTTCGAGATAAGATTCTACATCTCCTTCATATCATGTATTTCTTATCCCTGTTTACCTGTCGGTGGCTCATATCTGTACCTAGGCAGTAGCTACAGCTAGAATACAACATCCAGACAGTCCTGACCAGCTGAGAACTCCCTCCTCCTTCTAGATGACCATCAGGGGATGTTAGAATTAAGAACACTCTTATTTGTTAGAGATGAAAACAGCTGGAGATTCCTCAGCTGAATGCCCACAGCCACAAATGGAGAGAAAGACTCATATGTTATTGAGGAGAATAGTGGGAAGTTACATGGTATGGAAGAAAGGAAAAGAGTCCCTATTTAAAAGCCATTGGTGCTCTTTATTGAGAACTGGAACTCAGAGATCTTGACTATTAATTATTAATTATTCAACTGAGCCCTAAGTTAAACTGAGGCAATCAACTGTTGATCTGAAAAGCTCAAACATCCATCCATCAGCCATCTTAAAGTGCTTTTTTCCCCAGTTTTATTTTTTGATCAGGATTGCTAAATTATAAATTAGTCCTTGTCTATTTCTAGATAGCATCACTATTCCTGAAGGCGCTGTGATGACCTTGATGACCAACCAATCATTCAGTCCTGCAGATATTATTAAGTAGCTCTCCTAAGATCAGACCATTATCTCCCATCTCTTATTAAAACAAGGCTATTTCAATCTCCCATCAAGTATCAGAATTTGCTAAATCTTTGTTTTGTTTCTCCAGGGAAGGAAGAAACAGCAACAATGAGGAAAAGCATGATTCCTTCGGGAAACGAGGCAAAGGTAGCCAGCTCTGATTGCAGACTCCTGGGTCTTATTTCAGAGGGAAGCAGAATAGACCTTCCTGGTATCGATAATTTCTAAGCCAGAACCGGACACAAAAGGGAGTGTTTGAAGCCTCCTTGGAAGACAGTTATGGTTATCTCACAAAACACGTTTCTAGGGAGTGCCCAGAGATGGCTGTGAGTCAGCAAAAATAGCAAAAGAAATGCTTTTCACAATTTACAGCTATATGCTCCACATCCTGGTGTTGAGAAAATGGAATTAAACAAGGAAACTTGAATAAGGTAACAATCATCTTCCAAATTCACACTGTCCTTTCAGGTGAAGGAAAAAGGCATTTTCATCTCAGGTTTGCAACTAAATGTTACCCAAAGGCCAAGTCATCCTGAATGTCTTAGAAGTAAAGTCAATCTGCCAGAAATAGAGTGAGTCTGTGTTTTGTTTACAAATCCATCTTCTTTCTACCAAGGCATCCTTTTTCTAAGAATAGGGTACTGGACTTTGGACTGGAAAGACTTCGGTTCTAACCACATGATCTTGGACAAGTCACTTAACTTCTCTGGACCTCAGTTTTCTCATCTGTAAAATGCAAAAGCTGCACTCAATGGCCTTTAAATTACCTTACTAAGATCTAATGACTTGCCCAGTGCCAGACAGTAGGAAAATAAGATTTGAATGTAAGTTGGTGCTTTTTTCAATTCTGGGTCTGAGTGAATTCTTCATTGTCAACTTAGCCAGGCCTTCCTGACTGGTATAAGATCTCTTTAAAAACTATTCCCTGAGAGACAGCTGGGTGGTACACTGGATAGAGCACCAGCCCTGAAGTCAGGAGGATGTGGGTTCAAATCTGGTCTCAGACACTTAAGACATCCTAGCTGTGTGACCCTGGGCAAGTTACTTAATCCCAATGCCTCAGCAAAAAACAACCAACCAACAAAAAAAAAACTATTCCGTGAGGAAGGGGAAGCAATGGAAAAGGCAACAGAGTTAATACTGAACATAGAGAGGTCCTGAATTCAAATTCTGACTTTCCCACTTAATGGCTATGTGTCTTTGATTAAATCGCTCAACTTTATCTGGAAAATGAGAGGCTTGGACTAAATAAATGTTATGGTCCCTTCCTATTCTAGATCAGTTTCTTTCCATCTTAGAATAAAACAGCAGAAATTGCTGAAACTTAAAATCTTCAGAGATGTATTTACATGTGTAAATGCACGTGTATTTATTTGCAGCTGTGCTGCAAAACAGTGAATTTGAAAAACCACAGAAAATGAAAACTAAGTATTTTTAGATAATAAAGTGTTTAGAATAAAGTTATAAACACAAACAAATGACAGTCCTATAACTACTAATATTGACTTTTGCCCAGAATTGAAACCTCACAAAAATGGTTTGGACAGAATGTTTTTTAAAAAGCGATTAATGTGCTCACCTTATACTCCACTATTATTCTCACTACATTACTGTGGATATTGGTACGAAAGAAGAAATGAGGCAGAAGATACAGAAAGCTGACCTCAAAGTCAGGGAGATCTGAGTTCAAGTCCCACCACAAACTGCTGTTTGACCTTGAATAAATTACCTAGCCTCTGATTGTACTAAGGAAAATTTCTAAGAATGTAAATTGCAAAGAAGCAATTGTTCTGCTTTAAAGGAAGGCATTTCCACACTGGGTGATCCCCACATCAAGGATATCATATCTGCCCCCCAAAAAATGGTAAAAAATGAAGCCACTAAAAAAATTATGATGATGTTAATATACATTTTATAAGATGACCGAAAGGGAAATTGTCCAAAACATATGATTCACATCCTAATTAGGAATTCTTTGGGGATAAAAGAGGCAAAGAGTAGAATACTTTAATCCATAAGCATCTATTAAGCACCTATGTGCCAGATAGTATCATCTTTGACCTCTTGAAGCTTAATTTTAAAGGAAACAACAGAGGCATATTCAAAACAGATAAAAAGTCACCTTAAAAAGAAAAGTACAAAGACCTGAAAATCTAAGAAAAACCTCAGACAGTTAGTTGGGAGGAAGGAATGCAAAGGACTAAAGGGCCAGCCACAGATGTATTTTCTCTCAGAGAGGAAGTGGCTCATCCCCAAGAGAGAGGAGATTGAACTAGATGACTTCTATCATATCAGCCACCTTTCTGCTATAAAAAGCTGACTTAAAATAGTTTTTAATTATTTTGGGTTTTTACATCATTTCTATATCATTTCTCAACCTACTCTCCTCCCCACTTTAAACCCTATCTAAATCCTAAACCAAAATAGTTAAATAAAACCAACTGGGGCAGCTCGACAAAGTGCATAGAGGACAGGTCAGGAGGACCTGAGTTCAAATGCAGCCTCAGATACTTAACACTTCCAACTATGTGACCCTAGGCAAGTCACTTAACCCCAACTGCTTAAGCAAAAAAAAAAAAAAATTTAATTAAAACTAACAAATAACTGAATTTAATAGGATATATAACTTTCCATATCCATAATCCCCCATCTTTCCATCAAGAGTAAGAAAAAATACTTCATTATCTATTCTCAAGGACCAGGTTTAGTTATTGAAATTAATCTGTATCCAACTACCTTATAATGTTGTTTTCACTAGTTATCATGAATGCTGTTCCTCTAGTTCTTTCTTCATTTTGCCTCAATTTTCCTGTGTTTCTCTGAGTAACTTAAGTTCATTATACCTTACTATGAAACAGCATTCCACAATTTGGTCCACAATTCCCCATTAATTGGTATCTACTTTGTTTCTACCACAAAAAAATAAAGACTCAACTTTTGAACACCAATATTCTCTCAGTAATGTTTTATGGCTGTGAATCATGGAACTGCATGATCTCAGATGAATCAAAATTGTAATTGACTCCAAGAGCAATGGAAAGATGCACAGGGAATGTAAATAAGCAAATTGCTGCCTATTACCCAGGATTATTTGCATGCTAGAAGTGTTGCAGAAAACACATTTCTGGAAAAGATGGTGGACCAGTCCTGTAGCAAGATAGAGCAGGGATTCCTATCCAGAGGTCCACTGATAACCAGTAGGTCCATGGAATCCTTGAACTTATATAATTGATTCATTTTCTTATTCTATGTATGTTATTTTATGAATTTAAAAATATTATCCTGAGAAAGGAGTGCATAGGCTTCTTCGTACTGCCATGATACCAAAAAGATTAAAAATCCTTGAGAAACAGCGATGACAGCTTAACAGCCCAAGTATTTCACTATTATCCATGAAGATGTCTTCAGTATGTTGGATAAATTCTCAGTGTTAGATTTATAGGAAAATATGGACTAGAATTTTGAAGAGATGTGCATGGAGGAAGATGACCTACAATGAGGAAATCATAGAAACATTAAAGTGTTAAAGTACATCAAAAGAATGGGGTCAGGGTGGGATTATACAAGTAAATAAAGTATTATGTAGCAAATAAATGTAATAAGATGATGAGTAAAATCAGAATGAAGCAAACAGAAATTGTCAGTATTTTTTGTTCTCTCTCTCCATCTCCCTCTCTTTCTCCTTCTTTCTCCTTTTTTTTCTCTCTCTCTCTATCTTTGTCTCTCTCCTCTCTTCCTTCTCTTTCTCTTTTTGTATGTATCTCTGTCTCTCTCTATCTCTGTCTCTCCATCTCTCTCTGTGTTTCTCTGTATCTCTCTCTCTTCCTCTCTCTCTTCTCCTCCTCCTTTTCCTCCTTCTCCACCTCCTTCTTTTCCTCCTCTTCCCTTTTCCCTCTGCCTGTCTGTCTCTCTCTATCTCTCTCCATCTTTCTCCCTCTCTCTCTCTTTGTGTGTATATGTGTATCTCTGTCCCCCTCCCCTCTCTCTCTGTCTCTCTCTGGGTCTCTGTCTCTGTGTCTTTCTGTCTCTCTGTGTCTGTCTATATCTGTCTCTCTCTCTGTGTCTCTGTATGTGTGTGTCTCTCTCTCTGTTTCTGTCTCTATCCCCCACCCCTCCCTCTCTCCCTCTTTCTCAGATTTAAAATGTTTCTAAAAGAATCAATGAGTACTCACAGAAAGAGGTAAAAATTTCATTTCACTACTCACATTAATGTTAATGTTTCAAGCTGTTTAAGACATCTGGGGCACAGATTAATTTCCCGAGAGATTTTTATAGGTGGTAATTAGTTACAAATGTCATCAACATTAATTTGATATTTCGCTAAAACTCATTGTTTCCCTCAGAAACTCCCCTCCTCCAAATTTAACTCTTATTGAGAGCTCTATCATCCATGACCTTTCCCTGTCCCTCATCTCGACACTGAATTAATTGCCCTCTTGTCAATTCTACTTCCTTACTTATATTCATCTTCTCTCCACTAACTGACTGATAAATGAATGAGTGAGTGAATTAAAAATATTATTTTATGTGTTAGCAATATGCTGGGTAACTAGGTGGCTGTCCAGTGGAGACAGCAAAAGACTTGGAATCAAGAAGGCTCATCTTCCTGAGTTCAAATCCAGCCTCAGACACTTACTAGCTGGGTGACCTTGGGCAAATGACTTAACCCTGTTTACCTCAGTTTCCTTAACTATAAAATGAGTTGAAGAAGGAAACAGCAAACCACTCCAATATCTTTGCCAAAAAAAATCCCAAAAGGGGTCACAATGAATCAGCTATGACCCAAACAAAAACAAAACAAAACAATGTGCTCTGGCTAAATTCTGGTAGTCCTGACCTTCAAGAAGAAATAAAAAAGAAAAACAAGATTTATAAAGAATGGTGGCCAGGGAGGAAGGTTTTAAAAAGAAAAGTGGGGGAAATGGGACAGTAGGATAATTGACTGACATGTCCTTAAAGAGAATTGTAGTGTTACTTTTGTTCTGTTCTCAGAGCTGGAGTTGGAAAGTTATGTGACGACTATAGGATAGAGCATTCATAGAGGGTCACAGGGGTGGTGGGACTTTCAGTTCCATAAGGAGATTGAGGTTGGAGAAGAAATGGAATAGCCTAACAAAAGCAAGGAAGTGGCTTGAAGGGTCCAAAACCTGACAAGATAAGGAGAAATGCCCTTGGACCACCCATCACACCAACTGTAAGCCTTCATCCTCTCTCACCTAGACAACTATAGGAGCCTCTTAACTGAGCTCTGTTTCCAAACTTTCCTTCTTTTTAAGCCATCCCTCACCTAGTTGCTAAAATGATTTTCTTAAGGAATAGATCTGACCTTGTCATTTCCCAGTTCAAAATTCTTCAGTAGTTTCCTACTTCCTTTGGCATCTCAGCTTGAGATTTTTAGGCTCCCTGTAATCTAGTTGCAATCTATCTTTCCAGCCTTCCCTTCCCTTCTTTTCACATACTCTACGATCCAACCAAACTGGACATCCTACTCTTGCCTCTGTCCATTAATACATCATTCCCCATACCTGGCATTCTAGGGCTCCCTTCTCATTCCCATCTCTAAATCCTAATATTTCTTTGAATTTTGTCTGAGACATCCTCTTTCCCTGATACCCTGGAGAGACAAAGAAATGCTTCACACACATTAAGCATTTAGAAATTCATTTGTCAAATTGAAATGAATGTCATACAAAACTTAGACCCAAATCTAATTATTCTAAGTCAGTTGTTCTTTCCACTACAGTAGACTGCCGTGTTTCTTGATGAATTTTTTCCACCACTCACTGGTGTGTTTACTTCTTCAATATGGGATATGTATCACTCAATAGGTATTGATTTAAGTATCCACTATATGCCAGGCACTGAAGGTACAAAGACCAAAATAAAGTCATCTCTGCACTGAAGGAGCTTATATTTTAATGGAGGGAACAGCATACATACACAAATGGGATTCAAATTAACTTCAGAGGGAAAAGAGCTAACGACTGAGGGGGAACAGGATAAGTTCTTGCAAAAGGTAACATAGGAGTTGAGTCTTGAGAAAATCAGGAATTTGAAGAAGCAGGGACTCTATAGATATAGGGAACTGTTGCCATTTCCTTCTCTAGCTCATTTTACAGATGAGGAAACTGAGGTAAGTAACTTTCTCAGGGTCTCATAATTAATAAGTATCTAAGGCCAGATTTAGACTCATGCCCAGTGTTGTAGCCCCTAAGCCACCCAACTTCCTGAGTAAGTTCTAGGGAACTTTTAATTTTTTCCATAGTGCCTTCCATTGATAATTTTTTTTTTCACCATTTACTGGTATATTTACTCCTTCAATATAAAATGTGTATCACTCAATAAGCATCAATTTAAGTACCCACTACAGGCTAGGCACTGATAATATAAAGACAAAAATAAAATAATCTCTGTACTGAAGGAACTTTTTTTAATGTTTTAATGGGGCGTGGAACTAAGAGATAGGGTATCATTCAGTAATGGCAAGTTGGTCTATATGTATAGACTACAGACTGAGTAGGGTTGCAGGCAAGTTAACATATATAAGTACTTACTATGTGTCAGACCCTGTGCTAAATTCTGGGCATTCAAACAAGAAAAGAAAAAAAAAAGATAGTCCCTGCCTTTAAGGAGTTTTCATTCTAATGGGGAAAGAGAAAGACGTAAAAGAAAGCTGAATGGGGGGAGAAGGAAGGCAGAAGGGTACCAGGTACAGAGACATGATAGAGGATGACCTGGGTGCAGGAATCCCAGAGAGGGATGAAATAGAGGGGAATATGATGTCTCAGATTAGAAAGGTGAAAAGGGGACAAATTGTGAAAAAAATGGAATGTTTATCCAACATATAAAGGACTGCTTGCCATCTAGGGGAGGGGGTGGAGGGAGGGAGGGGAAAAAAATTGGAACAGAAACGAGTGCAAAGGATAATGTTGTAAAAAAAAAATTACCCTGGCATGGATTCTGTCAATATAAAGTAATTATTAAATAAAAATTAAAAAAAAGAAAAAAATGGAATGTTTAACAGAGAAATTTATAAGTCTATACCTTGTTTCCAGTATACTTCTCCAGAGTTCTGGCCCTCTACACCAAACCACAGGGTGGGTTTGATATTTCCTTCTCCAGTTCATTTTACAAATGAGAAAATTGAGACAAACAAGTCAGAACCACACAGCTAGTAAGTGTCTGAGGCTGGATTTGAATTCATGAAGATGAGTTTTCCTGACTCCAGACACAGCACTCCAGCTACTGTGCCTCCTAGTTTCCAAAATAAGTGCACATAAAGTACTACCCATAAATAAATAAACAAATGAACGAACGAATAAATAAATGATAGATAGATGGATGGATGGATGGATGAATGAATGAATAAGTAAATGAATGAATGAATAAATAGATAAATGAATGAATAAATAGATATAAATAAATGAATGAATGAATAGACAAATAAATAAATGAATGAAAGAATAAATAAATGAATGAATGAATGAATAAAAGAAGGGGAGAAGGGAAAGAGAGAAGGTCACTGGAAATATCACACAATTCAAAGACTGATTTTACCACTTAACATTTGACCAATTGTCTTCATTTCTCTGAGAATCAGATTTAATAAAATGAGGGAATTGGATTAGATTACTTTCATGGTCCCTTTCTGTTTTAAGTCTATTATTCCTCTGCCGTTTTTAGGAAAAGCTCAGCTTAATGTGCACATCTATGTGCATATACTCTACTACTGCCACCTATTGACAGCACAAATTGTTAGGGGCTGCATTTTAAGCCCAGAATACATGAATTAATTGTTTGCATATAAACTTTACGAACCTACAAAAAGTATGCAATAGCAATAGTTGTTGTAACCTGCCAAAGGTATACTTAATATTATTGTTCTTATTGTTCCTTTCCTGAACTTAACTAATCCAAAATTCTATTAAAAGTGTATTAACCTCAACAGCATTTCTTAAAAATTCACAATTTTTTCATATGTGCCTTTCCGTGCTGACAGTAAAGGTTCTTTGATGAAGGCTACACACTTTGTTGGTTATTATCCACATTTTCTAATTATTCATTTACAGCCTCATATTTATCCATGAAAAATGTATGAATGTGAATGAATATCAATGACTTCAAAGACTGTCCTTTTAGCCTAATGATACAGAAACTTTGCTTTATAATTTGAAAATCTTCAAATCAGTCAGGATGAAAAAAGCAATTCGCTTTAAAGTATGACATTTTGGCATTTGGAGCTTCAAGAAAAACAAACATCTTGTTAATTTCATTTCCAACAGCTAATAAGGAGGGAAAAAAGAATCTTGAGAATGAATAATAAGAGAAAAAGAAAATAAAATTTGTTTTTGAAGATGTGCCCCTGTTTATGTGAATTGGGATAGAAGACCCCAAAAATTCTTTTAATTCAGTTCTAAATCTTGCATCCCTCATTTTATGTCTGAATTCAGTTTTACTTATTATGCATCAACAAAAAAGAAACTCTTAGGATGAGTTCAAGATATCTTTGTATCATGTTTTCCCACTTTTAACTCCCTAAATTTTTCCAACTTACCTAATCACATACCCTAGTGCATCCTTTCCCTTTGCTTTCCACTTCTTTTTTAGGTATCATCTTCCCCCATTAAAATAGAAGTTCCTCCATAATAGGAATTATCTTTTTTTTCATTTTTATATTTCTAGCATTTAGCACAGTGCCTAAAATATTGTGATTGCTTCACATATGCTTTGTTCATCTAATTACCTAGCTATTCTATGACCCAAAGAAAAAAAGTTTGAGAAACGATAATAGCCTACATTTATATAAAAATTATGATACAGACTGGAATATCACTTGAGCTATAACAAACACCACTACAATTGATCATAGTTTTAAAACTGAAAGGTACCACAGAGATCATCCTATATAAAGTCCCTCATTTTACAAATAAGAGACCTGAGACCCAAAGAAATTAAATAGGTTGCCCAAGATGATGCAACTTATTAATATAAGAGTCAGGATTTGAAAGCTAGAATCTTTGAATTTCAGATCAAGTGTTTTTTTCCACTAAACCATGCTCTAATGAAAGGAAATTTACTTTAATAACATTTGACCTGCTGTGGATTTTCCCAAGAATATAAATATAATCTTTTAAATGACAATATCATTCATAGCTTCATTTTAGCTGATGAATTGACTGCTTATAATATTTATAAAACGGTGTATGAACCACTGGCAGAATTGATTCAAGCTTATACACCTAAAATGTTTCATTTCAATACTTAATAATAGCCAAAATAGCCAAGACAGTGTATATAGTGCCTATGGCCTCCTTATTCCTTGATCAATGATAAAATTCTTTGGCTTTTAAAACCCTTTCCATACTAGTCTGAAATTTCCTTTCTAGCTTTACTGGAACCATTATTAATCTTTCTGAACTCTGCTATTCTTCTTGTTATTCTTCACACTCACTAATCCGACTTCCTGTGTTTGTGTCTCTGAGCTGACTAGAATACCTTCCAGCCTCACCTCTACCTCTTAAGAACTCTAATTTCCTTCAAAATTCTGCTCAGGCTCCATTTTCTATGGATTCTTTTCTGTTGCTAATGTCTTCCACCCACCCACCTTTAAAAAAAAAATTACCTTATACTTATCTTTATTTTTGTACATACTTATTTAGGGAGCATCCAATATAATGTAAGTTGCTGAGGACAGGGAGTATTTTCTTTTTTTTTTTGTCTTTGCATCCCCAGATGCTTAATAAAAGCTTGTTGATTGATCGATCAAATAATATGTCACTCTTAATGCAGTAGAAGTATATTAAGCTTTCATGATAATGTATTGACTATTCTTTCAATATTATTTACTAAGTACTAACTTTGAAGAAAGTATTGAGCTAGATGCAGGGAGCATGCAAAATTTAAATAAGACATGATTCTTGACTCATGGGACTTACTGTCTAGTAGTGAGATAATCCACAAACACATAAACATAATATACAGTATTACATACAGCAGAGACTGCAAGGAAAAAAAGAAAGGAGAAAGAATAACACATTGCTATGAATTTCAGGGAAATTTGACCTCTTCCCTCAGACATATAATAATTTTGGATGCAAACAAAAAGCAATTCCTTGTTTTAAAAAAAAGTCTATAAGGCTGCTTATTAATATGCTAGCACTTCAAAAGCTACTTCCTGATATATCAGGAGTGTGATTGATTCTCCTTGTTCCTTTGAAAGGACAATTCAACATCTCTCTCCTTCATTTCACAAAGAAAGCAGAATGCACCCCAGGGATAAAGATGCTTGATGCTGTTTTTCAAATAGCTTTCAAAGATTATGATACCAACAAAATCATATTGGGTCCACAAACCCTGGCTCTGTAGGCATTTACCTAGTGCCATTTTCATGCCCACTTTCCAATCCTACAGCCTTCCTTCTCCTGTTCCCTTTATTGCAGGGCAAAAGGAGTGTAAGCATCTGCTGCAATAAATACATTCATTTCCTCCAAAGATGCTGATTTCCTTGAAAAACCACATACAAAAAGGAAGAAATGAAAAGCTTATTACTTGTTGATTTAGGACTTTTTTTTCTAATTTTCCTTAGGCCTACCATGATTTCTTTTAAGTACTCAGGCTATTACATACACCTCTCACCTCATCCCCATAAAAAGTCCTATTTCTAAATACTAAGAATTTGTTCCCTTTCTACAGCCTGAAGTGTGACTTCTGTAGGGACTTGTTTATTTTCCCAGAATTAGTAGATTATCCCCAGATGACTCAGGAAATTAGAATGAAATTGCTTTTCCACTTGCACCTTAAAAAAAATTGCCTTGCTATTAATCAACTAGGTATGAAAAAGCAAGCATTAAGCTGATGATTGAAACTTTTCTTGGCAACTAGTTTTAATCCACTTCATGCAGAGTTACCTCCCTTAGTTCCCCTGACCCATCCACCTTCAAACCTTTCAATTTCCTTTTTAAGTCATTAGAAAAGGTGTCAGTTTTAATGAAATATTAAAATTAGGTTAAATTTGGAAAGAATTTCACTTTTTTCCCCCCAAAGGCAGTGAGGGTTAAGTGACTTGCTTAGGATCACATAGTAAGTATCTGAGGTTGGATTTGAACTCAAGCTCTCCTGATTCCATGATCAGTATTCTATCTACCATACCACCTAGCTGTCCCTGTACTTCACCAATTATAGAAATCCTTTGTCCATTTGGTCCCTCTGCTGAACATTCTCTATATCAGTGACACAGACCTTTGACTACCTTATGTGGCTCTGTTTTATACTTTTCTTGATATTAATGATCAAAGGGTCTTCATAGCGATGGAAAATGAGATGTATGAATCATTAGTAATCAGTTGCTTTTTTAAAACTCATCCCACCAACCCAATATTTATTAAGCAAATACAATAAGTCAGGCATTGTGCTGGGTACAAAGGCAAAAACATATCTTGATCTCAAGCTGCTCAGTTTAATGAAGGAAATGATAACAAGGTCCTTATTTTTTTTCCCCAAGTGTTTGACTTCCTCGCCTTTTTTTTGCTGTCTTATGAATCAGCCCCTCAATGCCTTGAAAACTGTGTTGGATCTAACATAGACCTCTATTGTTGTTTAATACAATTATTCTTCCGATTTTTGCTTGCTGCTATTAGACTTCCTCATGCAATACATTAAGGACACTGATAGAATAAAAATAGAGTGGTTCCAGCAGTATTGATGGGGAAAAAAAAAAGGATTTGCTATAGAAGTCTTAACGTATTTTAAAATATTTTTTCTTATTAGTTTGCTTCTTTTAAATTCATAAAATTATAGACTTATGGAATTATAAATTTAGAACTGAACATGGCCCTAGAGGCCATTGAATCCAATCCCTTCATTTGACAACTGGGGCACACAAAGGTTAAATCACTTGACCAGATACTAAACAAAGGATTTGGACCATGTCTTTCTGACATCAGAATCTAATCTCTATACAATGCATCTTCTCTGACTATCCTGAGCAGAGAAGGGAACACATATGCACAACTCGTGACCAATAGTGGGTTTCTTTATCAATGAAGAATGATCCTAATGAAACAGGTAACTTTCTAGATATTACTTCTTGCACGTGACATTGGGTGGATGATATTAGTCAAGTTTTAGAACATTGGAAATGAGATATAAAATTATTTAAAGGCCTAACAATCCACAAAGAAAAAAAGAGACTAAAAATACTCTAGTCTAGTCTATATCATATGCAGTGGGTGCCCCCATCCAGTAATCTAAATCTCTAATTTAGCTCACTCACTGCAAATTGTAGCTGTGCTGTGGGTCAGGTTTTCCTGAGAAAAGCTGCTCCAACTAACTCTCTCAGGATTCTTGGAGTAACCTTGATTCTATTTTCTAACTACTATTTTCTACTCTCTATCATGCTCCCCATTTAACCAATCAGCTAGCAAACTCCATTAATTCATAATCAAAACATTTTGCTAAAAAGAAGCTAAGGAAAGAATAACTAAAATGTAAGAAAACGGATCATTCTCCCACCAAAGCACACAGTAAGAATGGAAAAAAATGGACTTAAAATTAAAGATCTTTTGTATTGAGACACATGTATAGAGAATCCATGTGTCTAAGGCAACTCAACAGTTCTGGAACTTTGGTCCTTGATGTCTCCTTTTACTAAGGAATAGTAGGGGAAAGAAAGAGGGAGGAAAATATATTTCCACATTGGATGTGTTCCATTATTACGCTGGGTTGATCCACAGCCAGTTTCACTACTGAGCTGACCTGCCGTCCTGTATCTCTCCAAAGCTAATTGTCTAATTCTGGCCTGTTCTCAGAGGTGGGCCGGGGCTAACTCAAACAGAGGTGATCGGTCCATTTTAAGAGTGAACATTGACTAGAAATCACTACAAATCAGGATTCAACTTATTGTTTTGCTGATAATTTACACACAAGAAAGTAGAATAAATTTAAAAGTGTTTCCCATACTATTTTTTAAACCAGGGAGCCTGTTTGTTAACTATTTACCAGCACACTCCTGTGTTGTTCTATAACCCTATAATATGGCTTGAGCTCTACAAGAATACAGAAGACTCAGTAATAAAGTGATCACCCGACTGTGATGCCTGCTAACTAGAGACTATACTAATTATAATGAGGATAATCATAGCTAACATTATCATTGTCATTTTACATAGAACTTCAAGGTCTGCAAGGTGCTTTAACCCAATTATTTCAGATAAGCCTCTCAAAACCCCTAACCACTCTGCTTCTCCACTGGGATCAGCCACTCCTTTTGCTCCTGAGTTAATGATGCATTTTTTTAAGACTTAGCAGAAATCCTCTGCCCCACTTCTCACCCCTTTTCTGGCACTGAAGGGTTCTCCCTGCCTGCAGTAGATGAATGTGCAGAGGGAAGATAAAACCTGTCTCTGACCAATTAGGACTTGCAAGGAGCAGCAGGAAGAAAGATTGCAAAGCCTTGGCAATAGCCAATTAGCTCTTCCAAGAAGCAAGAAATAATACAGAGAAAAGGGATGAATGCCTTTCCCCAGCACTTATGGGCTTTTCTTAGACCCTCTTCCTGACCAAAGCAAAGTCCCTTCAGTACAAAATATCACTTCCAGATCATGGTGATTAACACAATCCTTATTTCTGGTGGTTAAGCCAGAACCAGGCAACCCACATTTGTGCAATAATAGCAAAATAGCTCTGGGGATAGGGTTTCCCAACTATCAACCATATGCAAATTCGATGCTGGAAAACAGCACTCTTACTGTTTTTAAATATCAACATTCTTCCATTTGGGCAGCTAGATGACACAGTGAATGGAGTGGAAGGCACAGAATCAGTTCATTATCTTCATTAGTTCATTAGTTCAAATCTGGCCTTAGCTGTGTGACTCTGAGCAAATCATATAATCCTGTATGCCTCAGTTTCCTAATTTGTAAAATGAGCTGGAGAAGGGAATGGAAAACTATTCCAGTATTCTTGCCAAGAAAGCACCAAATGGGATGACAAAAAGTTAGACATGACTGAAAGTCTTCCATTTGATTGTTTATGGTTATGTCATGGAATACCCAGTCTCTGAAAAATTAAATTTGTAGCTTACCCAAAGAGCAAGGGAAAGTGAAATGTGGTATGACTACCCTGAAACAAATGACTAAAAAGAGAATTACTCAGGTGAAACAATGTAAATGATATTAGAAAGATAATCAGAAAAGAGATGAGATTGTCATGTAGAGAGAGGTGAGAATTATTGACATCCCACTTGCTCTACTGGAATACACACAATGTCCAATAATATAGAGGGAAATCACCAAAATGTTGGGCAGACTTGCAAAGGAGGATTTATGGGAACATACAACTAGTTTGCAGATTCATTAGCAGACAATAAATAAACACTTGCTGGTTGATCAGTTAGTTGGTTTATTTACTGACAAGCATTGAAGGACTGTTAGGTTACACCATTAGAGGGAATCCCTATCTCAATGATATCATGAATCCATTCAAGTATCAATATTACCTCAGACAAGAGAATATGAAAGTCCTATAGAAAAAAAAAGGTTTTCCATCTTTGAGTCTACTGTTAAAATTATGAAAATTTGCTTTCCTTGAACTCCCAGTCAAATGTAAGTTCTTTGAAAAGAAGGGACTATTTTCATTTTTTCCTTTCTCTCATAGTCCTCAAAACACAGAAGATTTTTAATGAGCACTCCTGGAATTAAGTTGAATTAATTTCTCTTATGCTTCTATTTTTCCTTATGCTCTCTTCCTTTTAAACCTATTTTTGACACTCCCCATGTCCTCCAGACAATTCATCCCTCTTAATCCTTCCGGTGTATTACTTTTCTTCTGCTCTTACTTTTCTCAGTGTATAATCTTGACTGGATGATTAACCAGTTCAACTTTTCATTTTCTCCAACTTTGATACTGAATCTGACCTTTTTTTTCATTTCACCATAGACCTCTGATCTTAACAACTCCATAGCTTATCAAATTTCAATTGTGTATTAGCTAGTGGCAGCTGGGTGGTTCAGTGGATAGAGTGCCAGGTCTGAAATCAGAAAGACTCATCTTTCTAAGTTCAAATCTAGCCTCAGACACTTTCTAACTGTCTAATCTTGGGCAAGTTACCTAACTCTGTTTGCCTCAATTTCTCATCTGTAAAATGAGCTGAAGAAGGAAATGGCCAAACACTCCAGTATCTAAACATACTCCAAGGAAACTCCAGATGGAGTCATGAAAAGTAGGATGTGACTGAACAACAATCATGTACAAGACACTCTGCTAGATGTTGAAGCTATAAAGACAGAAAGAAAATAGTCACTATCCTCTAGAAGTTTGCTTTTTTTTTCATTTACATCCACCAGCTGCACTGTCTATTGACTTTGCCATTATATTCCTCCCTTCCCCTTCCCAAGGTAAGCGCATCACCACAAAACTCATCAATGTGAAGATTGCTTCAGCTTCAGTACTTACCTCTCAGCAGTATCCTCAGTTGCCTCTGTCCCTCTGATAGTGGTGCTGAAGAGCAGAGCAAAAACAGAAAACCTTCTACCAGAGCCCAGACCATTTCTCATTTCTTACCTACATCAAGCTGGATTTTCACTCCACCATTACCCTGCAGCTGGTTAGACAATATCTCATCTCTCCTTCTCATCCTACCTCCTACTTCTCTTCAGCTTCCTCCATTGGACTGTAAGCTCCAGGACAGCAGGGATTGTCTGTTTCTAATTTGTATCCCCACTGCTTAGTACAGTGTGTGGTACATAGTAGTAGTTATTTAATAAATGTTTTTGTGCTATATAATTTACCAATGAGATAAAACATGAATATATATAAATGAATACACATCCACACTCTTTCTCTCGATAGATAGATAGATAGATAGTGTTTATGTATGTATATAGAGATAGATTCATTTCAAATGGAAACACTAGTAACTAGGAAAATTGAGAAAATATTCTTAGAGGGGAAAATACTTGGCCAGAGTATTGAAAAGAAATAGGGTAGGGAAACTAGATTGCACAGTGGATAGAGTGCAGGGTCTGGAGTCAAAAGGATTGAAGTTAAAATCTTGAATCTTAGTAGCTGGGCAAATCATTTAACTTCAATTGTGAGAGACAGACAGACAGAGAGACAGACAGAAACAGAGAGAGACAGAGACAGAGACAGAGATAGAGACAGACAGAGAAAGAGAGAGAGAGAGAGAGAGAGAGAAGACCTATATGAAAAATGCTCCAAATCACTAATTAGAGAATTGAAAATTAAAGCAACTCTGAGAATTCATCTTGGCTCAGCTATACCACTCTACCCTAGAGAAGTGAAAGGAAAAAGATTTATGTGTACAAAAATATTTATGGCAGCTCTTTCTGTAAGAGCAAAGAAGGAGAAATGAAGAGGGGTGTCCATCAAGCAGGAATGAGTAAATAAATTATGAGGCACCTAGTTAGCACAATGAACAGAGCCTGGAAACAAGAAAATCTCAGTTCAAAATCAGCTTCAGACACCTACTAGCTGTGTGACTGAGCAAATGACTTAACTCTGATTGCCTCAGTTTCCTTATCTATAAAATAAGCTGGAGAAAGAAATGGCAAATCACTCCAGTCTCTTTGCCAAGAAAACCTCAAATGGGGTCATGAAGAGTTAGATACACTACCTGCCATCTGAGGGAGGGAGTGGGGGAAAGGAGGGGGAAAACTGGAACAAAGGGTTTTGCAAGAGTCAATATTGAAAAGTTACCCATGCATATATCTTGCAAATAAAAAGCTATAATAAAAAAAGTTAGACACAACTGAAACTACTGTTTCAATAAAGAATAATAAATATATAGAATAAGTTATGGTATATGAACAATAAAGAATAAGTTATGGCATATGAATATAACAGAATACTATTGTTGGATAAGAAATAATGAAAAAGACTTTCAGAAAAATCTGGGAAGACTTGTATGAACTGATTCAGAGTGAAATGATCAGAACCAAGAGAATAATCTATCTCTATAGGTGCAACATTATAAAAATAAATAATCAACAGAGAGAAGGTAATAGGAAAGAAAAATCAGGGAAGACTTCCTGTTTTTTAAAAAATGGTATTTTAGCTAAAACTTGAAGGATTCTAGAAGATGGTGAGGAGGATTGAGAGTGTTGCAAGTTTGGGAAAGAATCCGTGAAAACGCCCAGAATTAGGAAATGGAGTGTCTCCTGAGAATTACAAAAGAGACCAGTGTGGATCTCAGGATTGTCAGGAAAGATGAGGGGGTATTATGGCTTAAGACTGGAAGACAAAAAAAAGCATATTGAATGCCAAACAGAGGATCTATCTGTCCTTGGGTGCAACAAGGAGCCACTGGAATTTATTGATTAGGGATAACATGGTCAGTTCTGTCCCTTATGAATACTTTGACAACTAAGAAGAGGATGGACTAATGTATGGAGAGATTTGTGGCAAACAGACCAACTTTCTTACCATTACACAACAGTGACATACTAGGCTGGTTGACCTTTCAAAATCTTTTCTACTGGCACAATATTCTGTACTATTTTCAAATTCATTGATTTTTTTCTGTGGGTGCACATATCTGGTTGGTTTAGCTGACCAAGAATGGGGCAAAATATTCTAGGATTCTAATTTCAAACTCAAGCTGTCCTAGTTCATGGCCATAGAGAAGAAGTCTCATTGCTAAATCATCGCATAAACATATGTGATTGAACAAAAGGACTAAGGGGGAAGACAGGGATCAAGGTTGCCAACTATTAATACTAAGAGGAAAACAACTCAACATGGCTGGAAGTCGGTTACCTGCACTATATTTATATACAATGGATACTTCATTAGCATTTTTATTACCATCTATTCCACTTTGTGTTATTAGAAGTTGGATAAATCTCAAGACCCAGAAATGTTTTAGAAAGAAAATTTCCACTTTCATCTTTAATGCATTTTGAAGACATTTATAATTCCCACATCACCCCTTCAGACTTCATTTGGCAAAGAAGGATACTCAAGGTCAAATTGCTTGGCTCAAGGGTCACCTAGTAAATCCCAGGAAGAGCATGAATGGGAAATACAGTAGTCATTTCTTATTCCCCAGGTCACTTTGTAGACATTTAGTTCTGACTGCCTCTCTTTTGGGAAGCATCCAACCAATCTGAAGGTTATCTCGAAATCTATCTCGTGATTGTATCTGAAAAGTGCTCTGTGGCTTGGGAATAAAAATGAAAATTTGGGGAGATTTCTATAGGTTTTCTTGCTCTCACAGGATAGAAACACATATCTTAAAAGATATTTCTTGTATTTTTATGCCAATTCTAACCTTGGAAAAGTATAAAAGGTGGCACTAAAAGTGAAATACCAGAGAAATTGCATAGTATGATGGATATGCACTAGATTTGAACTCAGGAAGAAATGGGTTTAAATTGTACCATAAAAACTTATCATAAGTCACTTTCTAGACATCTCCAGCCATACAGCCTGCACTCCATAGTGATCATCATCTCCATTAAATGTCCATGGAAAAATTGGACTCTAACCCTGAAATAAACTCAAGCTTTGCAATTCCAAACCTCCACAGGCCTTCCCAAACATTTCTAGCCAAGTTTTCTCTACTTGATTCAATTTAGACTATCATCGCCACTCTCTCCCACCTGGAAAATTGGATTCCGCCCCTGGAATCATGCTGGGCTTTATTTTGCTCAATTACCAGCCTCCCTCTTTCTAATTTCTCTTTATCTGTAAAATTCCTATACTGCAGTCTAGGGTTCTTAAAGACAAGGACCATCTTACTTGCTTTTATTTGCATCTCCATTTCTTTGCATATCTGTGGTATATAATAATGGCTCAATAAATGCTTTAGCTAGCTAGCTATGCTCAAGGAAAAAGTCATTTCAATTATCTGGACCTCAGTTTCCTTATCTATAAATTGGGAAACCTAGACCCTAAGATTCTCTCCAGCTCTAATTCTGTGATCCTAAGTGAAAATACGATTAATCTCTTGTTAAAAATGGTGCAAACTCTTCCAAAGATGAACACATGAGCATGACCCCATTAGAGGTTTTCTTAGCAAAGATACTGAAATGATTTACCAGCTTATTTTACAGATGGGGAAACTGAGGTAAACAGGTCACACAGTATGTTTGAATCCAGATGAGTCTCCCTGACTCCAGACCCAGCGCTCTATGCAATATGGCGCCTCCACTGGTAATTTCCTTCCTTCCTTAATTCTCACCTAAACTGTCTTTATTCAACAATTCTTATCCTGTTCAGCCATTTCCCCATATGATTACAAACTCTTAACATAATGTGCTATTTTACCACTCATAACACAAAGGAAAGGTCAGTCTCTGGGGACCAGAAGACTTTAGTCAAATCTCCATCTTCTGATATTTACTCACTGTGTGGCATTGAGTAATTTTGCCCAAGCCAGCAAAGCTTTTCTGTCTTTCTTTCTTTCTTCTTTCTTTCTTTCTTTCTTTCTTTCTTTCTTTCTTTCTTTCTTTCTTTTTTCCTTTCTTTCCTTCCTTCCTTCCTCCCTCCCTCCCCTCTCCTTTCCTCCCTCCCTCCTTCTTTTCCTTCTTTTCCTTCCTTCTTTTCCTTCCTTCCTTCCTTCCTTCCTTCCTTCCTTCCTTCCTTCTTTCTTTCTTTCTTTTTCTTCCTTCCTTCTTCCTTCCTTCTTTTCCTTCCTTCCTTCCTTCCTTCCTTCCTTCCTTTCTTTCTTTCTTTCTTTCTTTCTTTCTTTCTTTTCTTTCTTCTTTCTTTCTTTCTTTCTTTTTCTTCCTTCCTTCCTTCCTTTTTTCTTCCTTCCTTCCTTTCTTTCTTTTTTTGTCAACTAAATATTTACTAAACTTGCCATTTAAGTTTTCATCAAAGTCATTGATAAAAATGATTAACATAAGGCCAATAACAGAGCCTTAATCAACAGTAGAGACCCCCCCCATCAAGATCTATTAGTGATCACTCTTTAAATTTGATGGAATTTGTCATGTATCTTGATCACATTCAATTATGCTTAAGGCACTAATTACCCTGATGCATTGTAACCTTTTGTGATGAACTTATTTTGATTTGTAATGATCACAGCTTCTCATTGCCAAAGCCCACAAACCCTTTATCACTGCATTCTAAATTTTTTGCTAAGAACTGAGGTTATATTCACTAGCCTATAATTTGAAATTTTTTTCTCTATTTTCTTTTCTTTTTTGAAGACTAAGGCCTTTGATTTTTCCATTTCTTTGGCATCTCTTCCATTAAAAGCTTTAGCTTTTTAAGGTAAGACAGAGGACAAAGTGCTGGACATGCAGTCAAGAGATCACATCAGATTTCTGCCTCAGACATCTACTAGCTGAGTGACCCTTGGCAAACTGTTTAAACCCACTTAGCTTGTGTTCTCATCTGTAAAATGAAGCTAATAATATCACCTACCTCACTAAATTATTGCATTGATCAAATCAGATAACAGAGGTAAAGCACTTTGTAAACCTTGAAGTGCTATTTTAATGTTTGCTATCATTATTGTTAGTGTTATTTCCTTAGCTTTAAAGTGAAGAGGTTGAATTAATTGACATACAAATACAAGGTCCCTTTTAAGCTCTTAATATATGGACCCTTTTATCTAATCTGTTCCTTTCAGAAACGATCTACCCTTACATAGTTATACTCCAGTTAGAAGATGCATTTCATCAAGTCTTTACGATATCTATGATCACCTTGTGATTTATTATATTTTGATCATCTGTATGTACCCATCTGAGACTATGGGTTTTATTATTGTTTCTCTTCTGGGTCTAAAAACAGTAAGTGATTTGGTGATGTAATTAATAGATTCTCTGACTTCCTCTAATTCAGTACATTATTATAAATATCATTGTTGTTGTTATTGTTGTTGTATGGCAGCTGGGTGACACAAGGGATAGAGCAGGAAGTTCTAATCTCAAATCCACACCAGACACTTATTAGCTGTGTGACTCTGGGCAAATTACTTAGCCTATTTGCCCCAGTTTCCTCATATATAAAAGGAAGAAAAATAATAGCATCAACCTCACAAGGCTGTTGTGAGGATCAAATGAGATCATAATTATAAAGGGCTTAGCACAGTGCCAGGCAATTAACAAGTGTCATATAATGTTCGTTTATTATTATCATTACTATTATCTCTCACACCAGAAGTGGCCCTTTAAGCTTTGGTTCTTGCCACTGAAAATCCTCTAAGATCATTCATTAGTTATCAAATAAGTCTCTTAAAAAAACCACATCCATTTGAATGAAATGAGATTCTTTCCTTGTTTATTCAGTTTTAAAATGGGTTTTTAATGACTGGCTCAAGAGCAGAATTTGTAAGAAGTTTTTGGAAGCTGATTTTAAAAAAGACTGGTTTTAAAAAGAAACTTAATGAGATGTGTGTAGTGTGTGTGTGTGTGTGTGTGTGTGTGTGTGTAAGAATGCAACCTGTGAAGTTTTCTTAGGAATGTTTTCAATCCATCATTGGAGGGAAGCCACATTGCTCCCACCTGCTGAAAGAAATGAAAATTGGTCTCTCTCTTCTTACTCTCAATATTCTTGGCATGTCAGTTCTGAAACTGGGAGATAATAAAATAAATCCCTCAAATAATCTCAGCTGCCCAGAATTTTCAAATTATGATGCCGAGAGGCCCAGATTGCAAAACTCTATTATATTTAATTATGATATTTTTAACAAGAGTTGTTTGGCTTGAAAAGAAACATCACCATTCGTTCATAAGCGTAATTTTGCTCTTAGCCAGAATTTAGAGATTTGGGATAAAGAGTCAAATTGGAGGCAAAGCAAAGCTCCTGGAACACAGTGAGGGCTTAATAAATTCTCTATCTTAATAAATGCTCTACTATTGATAATTCTATCTCAGCAAGGCCCCCCTGGAAACAGTTGCTTATTTGCATTTGGAAAAGGAATTTTGTCTTTGGAAGCCCCCTACAGTGCTAAAATCACAGAACTGGATTTAAAATACATCATTCAATGGATAGTGGAAAGTAAGAAGTAACAGAAGGTGGGTATATAGGTGTGGGGTTTATAACTAGGAATAATATAAAAGCATTTGTCTTTGAGACTCACAAAGAATCCTCTCTTCTGTGTTCTGTCCCCATCTTCCTGGCTTCATCCAACTGTTTATAGCTGAGGTCTTAGCTCAGGAGAAAGGAAGAGAGAAGATGCTATTCAAGAGACAAGAACTGGACAATAACCCTGAAGTGATTTGGGGAGGGGGGGTTAATTCGCTTTTTTAAATTTTCCTTTCTTTCTCCTTTTTCTTCTTTCCTTCTTTCTTCTTCCTTCTTTCCTTCCTTCTTTTCTTTCTTCTTTGTTCCTTCCTTCCTTCCTTTCTTTTCTTTCTTTTTTTCCTTTCTTCCTTTCTTCTTCTTTCCTTCCTTCATTTTTTCTTCCCTTCTTTTTCTTTCTTTCTTTTTTTCCTTATTTCTTTTTTTTGGGGGGAGCAGTTAGAGTAAGTTAGAGTACCAGTTATTTCTATTCTGATAAGCCCAGAAGTACAACAGCCATTTGCTATCTGATCCCACTGAAGATCTGTCCATATTTTGACTTGTTCTCTTTCCATTCTAGACTGATTCATCCTTCCTTTAGCAGCCTCGTGACCCCCCACTCCCCAAAGTTCACCAATATGGTGCTCCCTGACTCCATCACTTTGGCTACAATGATACTCTTACCTCTCATATAAATATAGAACATTATATATTGAGGTAACATGCTCAGTAGCTAGAACATCAGGCCTAGAGCCAGGAAGACCTAAGTTCAAATGTAATTTCAGACAGTTACTAGCTGTATGGCCTTGGAGAAGTCACTTAATCTCACTTATAAAATGAGGATAATAATAACACCTACATCCCAGGATTATATTGAAGATGAAATGAGATATTAATTGCA
>NC_067403.1:70428250-70463250 GCF_016432865.1 Antechinus flavipes | reverse complement strand
ATTGTTTTGGGGAAAGGTCACAGTGGGGAAAAGGAGGGAAGAGTTGTAAAAAGTGCTTATTATGTAAAAACAGGATGCCCAATAAATCTTTTATTTAAAAAAAATGCTTCTCAAATTGAAACAATGATTTACAAAAGCAAAACAAGAATTTTAATTGAAAACTCGTTGGGTCCCAGGGCAAAGAATCCAGAGAGCAATTATTCCAATCTCTCAATCTAAACAATAACCCTCTGTACAAAATAGAGAATATTAACCAAATCATATGATCAGGGCAGAAGAGAATATTCACAAAATGATTTCCTATTTGGTTTCATTTAAGGTGGGCCCTGAACTAAGCTAAGAATTGATATGTATTTCATCCTAATCAACCTCTTGCTTAGTCTCTATGATTCTACCTCTAACAATATCCCTCAAATTTATCCTTCCTTTTTATTCCCTAATAGATGATTGCTAATGTATAATATTATGATATCCTTCTAACGAGTCTCATCTTTCACAAATCCATCCTTTCCTTTACCCCTCACACAGTCTCTCAACAAAATGATGCCAGAATCATCAACTTATTGAACAGATCTAATCATTTTGCTCCCCTTCTTAAAAACCTTAATAGTTTTCTATTGAAAAAAAAATTTGTCTAAAGCTACCCTGACATTCAAAGTCCTCCACAATCTGGCTCCAAACTACCATTCTGTCATTTAACTACCATTCGAGTAATTTTTTTCATGTATATTACAACCTAGCCAAAGTGGATTATTCCTCTCCCTTCACCCACCTCAAATACCATCCCCTTTTTAAATTTAATTTTATTTATTTCTATTACATTACAAGTTCCAGACTGTCTCCCTCCATCCATCCCTACTTCAGACTCTAGAAGGCTACCATTTGACACATAAAGATATATAGATAAACACACATACATATAAATATACACTGTAATACCATACTATCATCTATTTCTCAGTTTCTTCTCTGGAGATGGACAGCATCTTCCATTATAGGTCCTTTGTGGCTGATTTGATTATTTATAATACAATTCAAAACAGTTCACAATTCAAACAATGTTGCTATAACTATGTGCAATGTTCACTTGTTTTTGCTCATTTTGCTCATTTGCTCTTATTATTTAATAAAAGTCTTTCCATGGTTTTTTTTTTTCTAAAAATCAACCTGATTTCCATTTCTTACAGCACAGAAGGATTCCATTACAAAGATATACCAGAATTTGTTTAACCATTCCTCAATTAATGGACATCCACTCAATTATAGTTCTTTCCTACCACAAAAAAGAGCTGGTATAAATATTTTAGAACATACAGGTTCCTCAGAAAGATTTATAGGAACTGACATTTTGTGAAATGAACAGAACCAGCAGTATATCGTATATATTAACAACAAGATTGTGTGATGATCAACTATAATAGACTTAGCTCTTCTCAGCAATACAGTGATCCAAGACAATTCCAATAGAGTTGGGATGGAAATGCCATCCACATCCAAAGAGGGAACTATGGAAACTGAAGGCAGATCAAAGTATACTATTTTCATTTTTGTTTTTGTAGTTTCTTTCTCACAGCTTTCCCCTTTTGTTCTAATTTTTTTTTCACAATGTGACTAATACATAAATAGATGGCTTGCTGTCTTGGAAAGGGGAGAGGAAAGGAAAGGAGGAAGAAAAAATTGGAATTCAAAATCTTACAAAAATGAATGTTGACAACTATCTTTACATGTAACTGGAGAAAAATAAAATACTATTTAAGTGGAAGGAAAAAAACATATAGGTTCTTTTCCTTTTTTCCTGACCACTTTGGGAAACAGATCTAATAATGGTATTGTTAGATCAAATATATATAGTTTTATAACTCCTTGGGCATAACTCCAAATTGCTCCCCAAAATGGTTGGATCTAGTACTACTAAGCCTCCTTCCTTTATTTTTTTCATTATTTTTTTTAATATTCTTGACTTTTGTTTTTCCAAATAAATTCTGCTATTTTTTCTGGTTCAATAAAATAATTTTTTGGCAATTTAATTGAGTTGGCATTGAATAAGTAGGTTAATTTATAGAGAATTGATATTTGAATTATATTGGCTCTACCCACTCGTGAATGTTTAATATTTTTCCAATTATTTAAATTTGATTTTATTTATATAAAAAGTATCTAATAATCATGTTCATGTAACTCATGGGTTTATATTGGTAGGTATACTCCCAGCTAGTTTATGCTTTCTATCGTTATTTTATTTATTTATTTATTTATTTGTTTGTTTATTTATTCATTTATTTATTTATTTTTGCTGAAGCAATTGAGGTTAAGTGACTTGCCCAGGATCACACACACAGAAATTGTTAAGTGTCTGAGACCAGATTTGAACTCATGTCCTTCTGACTTCAGGGCTGGTGCTCTATGCACTGCACTACCTAGCTGCCCCTCTATAGTTATTTTAAATGGTTATCTCTTACTATCTCTTCTTGCAGGGCTTTGTTTGTGATACATAGAAATGGTGATGATTTATAGGGGTTTATTTATATCTTTCTACTTTTCTAAATTATTGTTTCAACTTGCTTTTTAGATTAATTTCTAGGATTTTCATATTGTCTACAAAAAGACAAGTTTTATTATCTCACTGCCCATTCTGATTCTTTCAATTTCGATTTTTCTATCATCACTATTGTCAGCATTTCTAATACAATATTAAATAATATTGAAGATAATTAAGTATCCTTGTTTCACTCCTGATTTTACTAGGATGACTTCTAGCTTATCCTAGTTACAAATGATACTTGCTGATGTTTAGGTAGATATTTTTATCAACTTAAGGAAAAATCCATTTATATCTACACTTTCAAATGTTTTTTTTAATAAGAATGAGTGTTGTATTATGGCACAAGCTTCTTCTGCATCTATTGATATAATCAATCATGTTAATAATTTTCCTTAAATTAAATCATTCCTGTATTCCTGTAATAAATCTCACTTGGTCATAATGTATAATCTTTGTGATATATTATTGTGTTGTTTCTTAATATTTTATTATATATTAGTGAAATTAGTCTATAATTTTCTTTGTTTTTGCTTTTTATGGTTTAGGTATTAACACCTTATTTGTTTCATCAAAGGAGTTTGTCAAAACTTCTTCTTTGTCTATTGTTTCCAAATAATTTATCTAATATTGAAATTAGTAGATCTTTAAATGTTTGGCAGAATTTACTTAAAAATCCAGCTGATCCTGATGTTTTGTTCTATTTTTACAGACCTTTATTTGTGGCTTATTCAATTTCTTTTTCTGAAATAGGCTTATTTAAAGATTCTATTTTCTTTTCTGTTAATCTGGACAGTTTATATTTTTGTTATTATTCTACAATTTTGCTTATATTGTTAAATTTATTGCTATATGATTAGACAAAATAACTCCTAATAATTGCTTTGGTTTCATCTTCATTAGTGGTATATTTACCTTTTTTTCATTTTTAATAGTAATTATTTGGCTTTCTTCACATTTTGTTTTGATCATATTAACAAATGATTTATCTTTTTTTTTCATAAAGCCTACTACTGTTTCAGTTGTTGATTCAATAGTCTTCTCAGATTCAATTTTGCTAATTTCACCTTTGATTTTTAGGATTTCCAATTTGCTTTTTAATTGGAGATTTTTAAATTGTTCTTTTTCGAGTTTTTAAAATTGCATACCCAATTCATTTTTGCTTTTTCTCTATTTTTTGGATGTAAGTATTTAAATATATAATTTTTCCTCTATTATTGCTTTTGCTGCAGCCCATAGGTTTTAGCATGTTGTCTCATCATCATTCTCTTTAATAAAACTATTTATTTTTTCTATAACTCATTCATTCTTGAAGATTACATTATTGAATCTCTAATAGATTTTTAATCTGTTTCCATGGGCCTTTATTAAATACAATTTTTTTGCATTATGATCTGAAAGGATTGCATTTAATATCTCTGCTTTTCTATATTTAACTATAAAGTTTTCATGCCCTAAAATATGGCTAGTTTTTCTAAAGGGACTATGTACCACTGAGGAAAAGGTTATAGTCCTTTCTATCCCCATTCAATTCTATCCAGATATCTATCATTAGCTAACCTATCTAAGATAATATTCATTTCCTTACATTTTTTCTTATTTAATTTTTGGTTAGATTTATCTAGTTTTTGGAAAGTGAGTGGATGCCATCAGTTGGGAAATGGCTGAATAAGTTATGACATATGAATGTAATGGAATATTATTTTTGTATAAGAAATGATCAGCAGGATGGTTTCAGAGATAGCTGGAGAGACTCACATGAATTGATGCTGAGTGAAGTTAGTAGAACCAAGAAAACATTGTACACAGCAACAAGATTATGCAATAATCAATTCTGATAGACCTGGCTCTTTTCAACAATGAGGTGATTCAGGCAAATTAAAATATACTTAATATGGAGAGAACCACCTGCATCCAGAACGATAACTATGGGGACTGAATGTGGATCTCAATATAATATTTCCACCTTTTTTGTTGGTTGGTTGTACTTTTTATTTTCTCTCATGTTTTTTTCCTTTTGATTTGATGTTTCTTGTGCAGTATGATAAACATGGAAATATGTTTAGAAGAACTGCACATGTTTAATCTATTTTGGATTACTTGCTTTCTAGGGGAGGGAATGAGTGGAAATGAGGGAGAAGACTTTGGAACACAAAATGAATGCTGAAAACTATCTTTGCAAGTGTTTTGAAAATAAAAATCTAATTTTAAAAATATATATCTAGTTCTGAGGGGAAGTTTAAAGTCCCCCACTAATATATTAAAAATTCATTTAGTTTTTCCTTTAAAAATCTGGATGCTATAGCATTTGAGGTATATAGGTTTAATATTGATATGACTTCATTATTTATGGTACCATTTGTAATGTAGTTTCCCTGCTTATCTCTTTTAATTACATCTATTTTATTTTATTTTTTTAATAACTTTTTATTGATAGAACCCATGCCAGGGTGATTTTTTACAACATTATTCCTTGCACTCACTTCTGTTCCAATTTTTCCCTTCCCTCCCTCCACCCCCTCCCCCAGATGGCAAGCAGTCCTTTACATGTTGAATAGGTTACAGTAATTACATCTATTTTAGCTTTAGTTTTGCCTGAATTCATGATAACCACCCCTGTGATTTGTGGGAGGGAGGAGAGGAGAGGTTGCAGCAGCTAAAACATAAAAAGAAGCTACTCCAGTTCTTTATTTTTAATCTTATTTTAAAATGTCTTTCTTGCAAATACCATATTGTTTAATTCTTGTTTTTAGTCTATAATGCTATCCATTTTGACTTTATGGTTTATTCCATTGACATTCAAAGTTAAAATTATTGGATGTGTATTTCCCTCCATTCTATTTTTCCTCATTGTTTACCCTTTTCTCCCTCTCTTTTTATCTTGTGCCTTTTATCTTTTTATTTTTTATCTCAATTACTGCTGACCACTGCTTCCGTAGTCTGCATCCTTTCTAAGAATCTATCCCTTATCTTCTCTTCTTATTCTCCAATTTCTTAATCACTTCACCCTTCCAAGAATTTAATTCCTCTTCCATGTTGTGAGTCTTAAAATATGACAAAACCTCAAATTATTGTATATTTCCTCCCAAGTCTCCTCTAAATTAAAAATTACTAGCTCCTTAAATGCTGTCTTCTTCTTTTTATCATCTCATTGCTTTTATGCATAATACATGGCAGATAGCAGGAAAATAACAAAAGTTTGATTAATTGGTTGATATGTATACAATACCACCATTGGTTTGAAGAAATTCTGCTAAAATTCAGTGGTTTTTTGTATATGTGGAACAATTAGGAGTACTGAAATCTTAAATAACTTATATGACTTTGAATAAAGTGCTTATGTTTGGGTCTGAGATTTCTCTTCTGTAGAATGCGAATGTTGGACTTCCTGACCTGTAAGTCTCCTTGTAGCTCTAGATCTATAAGCCATCATGAGGTTAAATCAATATCCAGTCATTATTAGGTAACCACTGCTCTTTTCACTGATTTTGCATAATTCACACCTATTCAAAATCTTATGTAAGGAGTATGCAGGTAGTTTCTATAATGGGGAAACCAGATGAAACGTAGGCCCCTTCTAGCTTTGAAATTTATAACAGGAAAGCCAGTGAGCTGGTCATAACAATTTTCTACTCGTTAGGACCAGCCCCCCCATTATGGTTACTGAGCAAAAGGGGGAAAAAATCTATATTTTGTGCTAAGGGAATAATCAATGCATTACATGTGCAGAAATGGCTGAGCGTTCTGAGACTCCAGGAAACAGCTGGTGAGTACCTGAACACGATGGGGTAGTAAGCAGACAGTTGTAGGTTGTGTGTCTCAGCTAACAGAGACTATCATGAGAAACAAGAGGGATGGGTGAGGTTTTGTTTTGGGGATCTCTCTCCCCCAACTCTGAGACTAGATGTATTCTATGACAGTGATTAGCAATGTTTGTGAAAGCCATTGCTATGCAATTAGAAATCCACAAATGGAGATTTTAAGAGAACATAGCTTGAAATTATATTTCTTTAATTTATGTACCCAATTAACTCTTTAAAAAATTCTTTTAAAAATTGATACATTTAAATAACCCTTTACAAAGCACTTTGCTCACAATTCTCCCATGAGGCAGGAAATATAAATAGTTTCTCCCCATTTTATAGATGGAAAAACTGAGACAGAGGGGGATGATTTGTAGAATAGATTTAATACTGAAAGACACCTCAAAGTCTATCTGCCTAACTCCTTCATTTTGTAAATGAGGAAATCGAGGTACAGTGATTTTCTCCCAAAATCACACAAGAGACAAGTCTGGATCAGAACTCAGACTCAGATCTTCTGACTCCAGGGTACACATTCTTTCCATTGTACCAAGGTCACATAATGAGTTCGTGTCACAGTTAGGATTTGAAGCTCCATCTGCCAAGTCTAATCTCAACAAGCAGAGATTTTTCCCACTTTGCAACGGAGAGTACTAGTCAAAACAAGCTTGAGCCACTGAATTTTTATGTAGGTTGGCTATCACATTTTGGGGGTTATTTTAGAACAAATTGCAGTCCTTTATCTATGTGCCTAAAATCTATCTGTAGACTTTACTATTCAGATCGCATTGAAGGCCACAGTTCACTGAGTAAAGTATTCTTTAAATCATTTCATTATGGAGTCTCTATCATCTGGGAACCTGAGAAGGAGAAGAGGATTCATTTCTGTTCAGAACAAATGATCTATTTCCTTTTATGTTCCTTCACCATCTCTCACATTTTGTTTCCAAACTTGTTTCTTTCTCAAGGATATAGACAGAAGAAAAGCACAGTTCAAAAAAAAAAAATAATCCTGAAGTTTTTGGATTGATTCTATTTATATTAAATAGAGATTCACTGAATGAATAAAAATTATCTGGTTTTGGGGGAGGGGAGGGAGAAGGCTATCTTTAGATGACCAGTATCATCCTGAGGCAGGAAGAAAAAAGAGTACCCTAAAATGAACTTTATAATTCATAATGTGAAGGTAATGCAAGTAATTAAGACAAATTCAGTTGAATAGAAGAGGGAATTATTTGCTGGGTGTGTGTTTGTGTGTGCTAACTAGGTAAAAGACCTAACTGAAGTGAACATGTGAAAAATTTTGCCCCTGCTAAATTTTGGTGCCCTAGGGAAAAGTTCTGGATGCCCTTTTCTAGTAATGAGTCTGACTGCAAGAAACATGAAATTCTACTTAATCTTACAAGTATATATTCAGATCTCCACTAGCTCAATAATAAGAAAAAAGATATTCTCTTTTTTCGGGGGAGAAAAAACCTTTCTTTTCCAAAGCAAAACTTTGGAACTTCAGAATATTTCATAATCAGAATATTTCACAATATCTTCTTCATTTGCATCTAAGAATAAATCAATGAACTACCTTTCCATCCAAATCTCTTAAGGATTTATCTCAAAAGCTCCCAGCCTTTTAATAGTTTCTGAATTCCAATTTCTGAGAACTAGAGTTTTTCATTTAAGATCCCTATTTCTATAACTCTTAATCAACATAACAAAAGAAACCACATTTAAAATCTACCTTTTCAGGTATACAATGACTTTGAGTTCTTTATCTATAAAGACTTCTAAAATCATATAAAAATCATTTTACATTGATTTTATTATATTTCATTTCTTTTCATGCCCAGTTATGCAAAAGGCAATACTACCTTCCTCACCCAATTTTTGATACTTTAAACTCTGTGTTTCATATCTATAGAACTTAAGAAGAAATATAGTCATGGAAAATATAATAATATAGAGGAAGAGGAGGAAGAGAAGAAAAAAAGAGGAGGGGGAAGAAAAGAAGGAGGAGGAGAAAAGGAGGAGAATACAAAAAAAGGCAAAAGACAATGGCTATCTGAGGAGATTATAGTCTAATGCAATCAGCTATGTACAAATAATATATATACAAGATAAATGGGAATAATCTACAGAGAGAAGACACTGGAAAGTTGTGAAAGGCGGAATTTTATCCAGGAAGCAGATATGAGAAGGGAGAGAATTCTAGGCACAGAGAACAGCCAGTGAAAATTCTCATGGCTGGAACATGGAATGTCTTGATTGAGGAACAGTGAGTAAATCAGGTCAGTTTTCATTAAGGATAACTTGGATGTATGTATTGGCCACTGTCATAAAAGAGTTTATAAAGATCATATAGGGATATGGATTTCTTTTGAAAAAAATCATCCTTTCCGTTTCTTTAGATTTTTCTCTTCCAGCTGTCATGGCAGTCAATCCTTAAGTGTTTCTAAAATTGACCTCCTGTCTAGCATCAATTTTGACCACTTATGTTCAGGTATAGACGTTCTTCCTGTCTTTACTGTCAGAAAATAGAGGTAACAGAGTCCGAAGGAAAATGGATCACCGTCAGGGAGTTGTTCCATTTTCCATTTGTTATTGTACTCCTGTTTTTTATCTGCCAGTTCTCTCAGGGTGGTCAGGTTTACTGCACATCTGCAGTTTGTTTTCTCCTCAAATATTTTGTTGCTTCATTACATTAATCATAGATTTTAATTCCTTTCTAGCCATCTTCCCACCAGGATGCTTACATCCCAGTGAGCCTTATCTAGCCTTTGCCCACAACTTTATACCCTTGTCCCTAAGCTGCCGACTCTGAGAAGTGAGCTTTCACCTTACATTGCCCATAACCAAGCCTTCCTAAACATCTACATGCCATATTTCCCCCTCTTTCAAGTTCCCCTTTTGATGTTGTCTTCTCTCCTTCCCATCTCCCATTAGAACTTAGACACTGTCTTGTTGGCTCGTACTGTATTTCCAGAATGGAGTACAATTCTGGTACACAGTTTGTGGTGTTCAGTCCTTTTCAGTCATGTCCAACTCTCGTGATCCCATTTGGGGTTTTCTTGGCAAAGACACCAGTAGCATTTGCCATTTCCTTTTCCAGTTCATTTTACAGATATGGAAACTGAGGCACTTAATACTTGCCCAGGGTAGTTCTTAGGATTTGAACTTAGGAACATGAATGTTCCTAATTCAGGAACTGGCACTCTATCCACTGCACCACCTAGCTAACTAAATGTTCTCTCTACTAGCTAGCTATTATCTATTTAACTATGTGTCATCTATCTATCCTTTCAATAAATGCACATTTTGAATTATACCCCAGTATTGAACCTAGTTTATAATATTAAGTTCTTCTAAAGTGTTAGTTTTGCTGAACTGCTTTTATGCTATTTAGACAATTCTCCCATATTTTAAATGGTTAAATTCCACTTTACATGATTGAATTAAGCAAAGTTGGTTACTTGGTTCCAGCTAGTTTACTTTACTTTCCCTGAGGCAGTGAAAGATCTTTGCCTATGACTTCAGAATTAGAGGAGAATAGAACGCAACAATTTTCTCAGACATCTAATACATCTCCTTCCATTTCCCCACACTTAATTATGGTAAAGAAAAAAAAAACATGAAATGTGCAGATAAATGGATTGAAGTGATTATAGGTGGTCCTGGACTGATTCCATTTCCATTTGCATCATGGGAAAATAGTATAACCATCTTTAATTATACTAAAATAAAACCATTTAGCAAATTAATTATGTCTGCTTTAAAATGGTGATATCCAACTTATAATGAGAACTTGGCAGGGTTTTGGCGTGCAATTCAGTGGCACTATGGGAAGGTTATTTCCTGATGCTGCCTTACTTGTGCTCAAAGTAATCACTCACCTAGTGCAATTAGTCCCTCAATGCATGTCATAACATACCTGCCTCCAGCCCTTTGTGTCCCATGAAAGCAAAGGCCCATCTTTTTAAAATGACATTTTAACAGTGTTGTTGTAACTAGACATGGAACATAAATGCCTTCAAAGAACTAAAAATGAATATCCCAGAGAGGGCAATGGAAAGGTGTGTGTACAGTCTAAAACAAGCAAGGAGAAACTGCAAAAATGCAAGTGAAGTACTGACATCATCTATCAAGGAATTGTATGAGGATGATAGAAGATGGGATCATATTGGCCAGAACAAAGGATGGCTATTCCAATAGACTTGTGATGGAGAGAGACATCTACGTCCAGAGAAAGGACCAGGGGACTGAGTGTGGATCACAACATAGTATTTTCACTTTTTTATTGTTGTCTGCTTGCATTTTGTTTTCTGTCTCATTTTTTTTTCCTTTTTGATCTGATTTTTCTTGTACAGAAAGATAATTGTGGAAACATATATAAAAGAATTGCACGTTTAACATATATTGGATTACTTAGTCTCTAAGGGAGGAGATGGGGAGAAAGAGAAAAAATTTGGAACACAAGGTTTTGCAAGGATGAATGTTGAAAACTATCTGCATGTATCTTGAAAATAAAAAGCTATTATTAAAAAAAAAGATGGCTAAGGTAGACATGAACAACAATGAATAATTAAAATGAAACCATACTTGGGCAGAAAGGGTGGGGTTTGGCAAAAATCATGAATTATAAGAAAAAGTGCTATATAAAACTGAGGGACAAGAGCATTACTGGCCAGCTTGATTTATAAAAAATGGTTTGTGGAATAAGTGATATCTACTCTGAACTTTAAAGTATTTAGGAATTCAATAGGAGAGAAAGAAGGAAAGAAGGTAGGAAGGAAGGAAGGAAGGAAGGAAGGAAGGAAGGAAGGAAGGAAGGAAGGAAGGAAGGAAGGAAAGAAGGAAGGAAGGAAGGGAAAAAAAGGAAGGAAGGAAAGGAAGGAGGAAGGGAAGAAAGGATTCTAAGCATAAGGGACAGTGCGAAAATACACAAAAACATAAGAATTCATTTTGAAGGGAGAGGCAAGAGCGGATAGGAAGATAACAATAGGTATTCCAGTTTTGCCCACACGTGGAGTAGAAGAGAAAAGTACCAAGAGATTAAGGCTGGAAAGGTAGAGAAGCATCAAATTGTTGAGAGCCTTGAATATCAGACAAAGGAATTTGAATTTTGCTCCAAGGACAGTAGGAAATATTAAACAAAAAGCTATTTCAGAGGAAGACCTAAAATGCTGTCTTATTCGGATATTAGGTGATACTTGGCAGCAGGAAAATATCTTGAGATATTTACTTTATTCCCAAGGAGAAAGACCCCAACATCAACCAAACAGGTAAGGATCTGCTGATTTTTTGAATATTTTAAGGAATGAGATGCTATCTTTTCTCAGGAGTCTGAAGCATGTGTTCCACGTGTTTCTTACAAGTACAGTGTTTCAGTGTTTCTCAGTCTCATTAGCCATGTTATACTTTTACATTTTGGCTCACATTGTTAGTAAGGCACTTTGCCAACAGGCTTTTCATTAAGCCAATGCACAACTAGGTTATTGATTTTCTGCACCACTAACTCCATTTCCTCACCCAACAAATTGCCTCTTTTTTTCCCCCAGAGCGCATATGAACCTCAGCCTTCCCATGTCCTTAGCACCTTGGGAACTATAGTTTCTAAGTTGACCTGAGTAGCAGAGAAAGATTTTGACATGATGGCGTTCAGAAGTTGAGAGTCTAATAAAAATTTGCCTTCTTGGGTTGGAAGTTTGCTCTTTATTTCCCTCATTGACACCAAGATTGAGGACGTGCTTACGCTGCTTCAGGGGCTCTGAAATAACTGAGCTCAGCATCCACTTAGCAGTCATAATAATTATAATTAGATATTACTAGATGGTCCATCTTCCTCTCTACTTTGCAGCCACCAGGTGAGCCCCCCTGGTTTGCCAGTACTTCTTCTATTCCCAAATAGGATTTACCTTTTAAAAGTTGGTTTGGTTCATAGGTACCCTAGATACAATTGATGATTTTGCTCCAGACACCATATTTTCTAGTTACAACTATGGCAAGTATCTTCTGCTTGACCTGAACTTTATAGATTATTATTGTTTTTAAACACTACTTTACTTTTGTTGAATATAACGTTTAGTCCTTAGTTAGGAGAACAAAGCTCCATCCTGTTCTCTCAACTCATGAGTATCTTCAAGCTAAAAGTAAAAAACCTTCCCTTCAGGGTAAAACAAACTGATTTTTATCACTACTGCCTCTCTTTTTTTCCATTCTTATATTATAACTGAAGAAGAAAAGTGGGACACAAAGGATTAAACCATTTTGGGAAGTTTTATTTCATGAGCTGTCATGGCCAAGAATTCATCACCAAGTGGATGATAAGCACTAGCCCTCATGAGAAACAGATGCTATGAATTTCCATTAATAATAATAATAATCATAGGGGCAGCTTAGGTGGCTAGAGAACCAACCCTGAAGTCAGGAGGACCTGAGTTCTCATCTGGTCTCAGACACTTAGACTTCCTAGCTGTGTGACCCTGGGCAAGTCACTTAACCCCAATTGCCTCAGCAAAAAATATATATATAATAATTATAATATATAGTTTATGTTATATACTATATGTTATACATAACATATGATAATATAATAATTGCCATTTATGTCATAACTAACACTTGCATAGTGCTTTAAAATTTGCAAAACACTTCACAAATATTTTCTCACTTAATCCTCACGATAACCTGAGGGAAATAAAGGGAGATGATATTATTATCCCAATTTTACAGATGAGGAAACTGAGGCAGGTAAAAATTAAATGAGTTGTCCAGGATCATACTGCTAGTAGTGTCTGAGTTTGGATTTGAACTCGGGTCTTCACACCAGAACACAGAATGTATCTACTTAGGGCAGTCTTGCTATCTCCCAGAACTGAATCCCTGGCAGCTTCCATGTGGTGTCCTCCATCTTAGGCGATTGGGGCATTATACTTATATAAAGTAAATCATGAATAGTATTTTCCATTTTAAAAATTAATTAAGAAGACGCATAGGAAGGGAAATGGAACAGAAATAGGAAAGTCCAGTAGTCATTGCATCACCTACCATCATTTTATTACATAATCTTCATAGTTAAATATATTTTAGTTATTTCGGCATAAATAGCAAAGCTGTGTTTCATTGGAGGATATTATAAAATTAGAAAAATATAGTATCTTTTAATGATCGATCTCCTTTTTTCTCTCCCTTGTACATACACATGCACACATTCTGATTATCTTTCAAATTAACCAATATTGACTTTATCTTATTACTTATTACTCAGGTCCCAGTGAAGAATGAATGCAAGGGGTCACATTTCACCCTCCCCTAAGGTTCCCTAATATCTTAAGCAAATTGGGGAGAGGGGGCTCTCTTGTCTCTGCATTGGCTTGAGCCTCCACCCTATTGTGTTCCCCTACTTTTAAGGGTCTAAGCATCCAGTTCTATTTGACCAGTTAAATAAGATTAATTTTTACAAAAGAATATTGAATTCAAAAATATAACAAAATCGAAAATAAAAATATCACTACCACTCCCAACACCTACAAAGCATAACCTCCCTCTGCTATTTTAGTGTCTGTGGAAAGGAGAGGGGATTTCTACATACATTAGTCCCATCAAATGCAAGACCAAAATCCTTCTCTATCTTGGACTCTTATCCCAGAATCCCAGCTTCTCAGTTTCTCTGCTACATTGGAGGCAACATTTAGACTAGATCCAAGGGATCCAGGGTCACCAGGATCAGAACTCTGATTCAGGATCCTGAATCTAAGACTAAAATGGAAAGACAGAAAAATAGAGATGCAGAAAGACAGGATGGGTGAAGAGAGACAGAAACAGAGATAGAGGGAGGGAAGGAAAGAAGGAACGAAGGAGGGAAGGAGAGCATGTATGTACAAAGGAGAGAAAAAAGGAGGTAAGTCATTAAAAGATACTATTTTTTTTAATTTTATAGTATCCTACAATGAAACACATCTTTGCTATTTATGCTGAAATAACTAAAATATATTTAACTATGAATTTGTGCTAAAGAACAAAAAAAGAGAGACATGAGCAAAATAACATAGCCCTATATGTTTGATAAAATGCTTAACATTCTTTCATATGATTCTCACAATGACACAATCAGGTAAATATTCCAGGTTTTATTCTCTCCAATTTACAGATGAGGAACAGATTTCTGTATTAAGGTGGTTAATATTGGTTAATATTGTATTAAGGTGGCTAGAGTGATTGGAAGAATAATAGTGCCCTTAAAAGTACTTATAAAGTTTAAAAAAAAAAAAAGGACTATCTGTAAGAGCCATCTGTCGATTTAGATTGCTTATGAAAATCATGACCACCCACGTAATTTGTTATGACTGCAAATTCTTTCCTGGAAGAAAACAGCTGCTAGTTGAAAAAGTGGAAAAAGCATCAGACTTAGAGTCAGGAAGAACTGAGTGCAAATCTTGCCTCATAAATGCACCAACTGTATAATTCAGAGGGCTCTGAAATCACTTTGCCTCTGTTAGTCCTAGTGCCAAAGGCACCAAATTACCATAACAATATCCTGGCCATGAAAGAGCTAAGTCCACTGTTTCATTCTGCAGAACTCATTTTCCCTTTGCCTCATGAAAAATCATACTTTTATATTCTATATTCTCAAGTGTAAAATGAGTGGGATTGGACTCTGGTTTATATCTATGATTCTATTACCTTATGAATGTAGGGGGATGACGAAATACAACTGCAAAGTGATTAAGCTATTTCTATTCAACCTGAGAGGTAGTTCTGGTAAGTGAATTAACTCGGGACCATCCTCCTAGGACCATTTCAAAACATTTATTATAGGATCTAGTCCCATAGATTATTATGTCAATAGTTTGCTCTTCATTGGATGAGCTTGTCCAAAGCCCCAGTTTAATTATTAGGCTTTGGGATGGAAAAGGAATTCATTAACATTTATGGAAGAAGGTGCTTAATGCTAACTAAATTAGTTGAGTTAGTTGGTTCAAACAGGAGCTTACTTCTTTTAGATTAACTTATATCAGCATATTTTCCTTAGGACAGACCTAGATTTTTTTCTTGACATATATATGTCAAGCTATAAAGGAACTTTGGAGTCACCTAGTTGTAATTTTACAGTTGAGGAAACTGTGGTCTAGAAAGACTGAATTGGTCATTTTACCATGAGAAGAAATACTGTTACCATTCTCTTTGGGACAAAACATAAATATATATTTCACTCATTTGATTTGTGACTTGACTGCACGTTTCTTTATTTTGTGACTGTCCTTTCTGAAATCTATACTAATGTTGCCATTGGGAAAAGTTCCTACAGCCCATTCTGTTCCCTTTCTAAAACTAAATTCTACAAACCTATCTATGTTTTCTCTTGACCCTGATTAATATTAAGTAGGAAAGATTGTCAAGGATTGAATACACCCCTGAAAGAATCTCACCAGAGCAGCCTTCAAGGCTGCAAGCAGGATGCCCTAGAAAGTCTTCAGAGGCTTCAGGCCTCTTCCCACACTTTGTATTTCTGTTCAGTAAATGGGGTATATTTGATGCTTATGATAATGAAGGATATTATCATTTGATTTCTTTCAGATTTCTTTTTTATGAATCCTCTCAGAGTTCTTGATATAAAAGAAGCATCATCTCTGAACCAAAAGCCAAAATTAAGGTCATTCTTTAGGCTCTGCTCGATAAGAGAACTCAGAAGAAGGGAGCCATTAACTTCAATATCTTCTCCAAAATCTCATTTCACGATGACAATTTCAGCTCCCACAATGGCCACCATCATGCTTATTCTTTGATTTGTCACAATTATCTTTGAAAACTCTTGTGATGCAGTAGTTCCAGATTTGCCAAAGGCACCAAATTACCATAACAATATCCTGGTCATGAAAGAGCTAAATCCACAGTTTCATTCTGCAGAACTCATTTTCCTTTTGGCTCATGAAAAATCAGATTTCTATATTTCTCTCTTGCCGGAAATCTTCTTTTCTCCTAATATTCAAACTAGTGTAATTATTTTATTTTTGCCTTTAAATAATTATTAGTTAATGAATGTCTCCATTAACCACAACAGTTTATAAATGGAGTCTCGGCAATTCATTGGTCACTTCTTGGTAGTAAGTAGAAGCTGTAGAAGTCACTCTCATTCTTACAGAGCACTGCAATCATAGTCTGAAAAATTGAATGCCAGCTTAATTTGCTGCCAGCAAGTGAATGAGGTACTAGGAAGAAAATATGATTGTAATGTCTTCATTCTTCTCTGTTCTAATGAAGGAAGATTTGGGGATGGGGATCAGAGCTGAAGGGTTCAAGTATGAAAGGTTCAAGTATGAAAGAAAGAAATTGCAAAAGGAGGGAGGGAAAAGAGAGGCTATATTTTTATCATAAAAAAATCTAATTTTTTTCTCCCTTCCATCCACCTCTCACATTGAATAAAAAAGAAAAAGAAAACCCTTGTAGCAAATATGATTAATCAAATAAAACTAATTCTCACATTGGTCATATCCAAAAAATAAGTTTCAATATGCACTCAGAGTCCATCCCCTGTCAGAAAGTGGATTTCATTTTTAAAATTGTGGTTGGTCATTGCATTAATGAAAGATCTTAAGTCTTTTGTGTTTGTTTACAATATTGTTGTTATATAAATTGTTGTCCTGGCTCTGATCACGTTACTGTGTATCAGTTCATACAAATCTTTCAAGGTTTTTCTGAAACCATTCCCTTCATTATTTCTTTCAGTACAATAATAGTCTATTTTTATTCATATGCCATTATTCAGTTATCCCCTTCAATTTATGTCTATCCCATTCGTTTTCAATTTAAAAAAAGAGCCAATGTTGTAGTAACAGTGATGATATATGGCACATCTTTTGTCATATTTGGTCCATATTTTTATTCCTTGAATTATTTAAGTAGCTCAGATATTCAAGAGCTGTGTTTTGATTATGGTGGGTGCTGACAAAAATTATAGCTCTTCCACAGCTTAGTAGAATGTCTTTGACAATTATTGTCTGGAAATTCTCTCCCCCCCTTCTTTCTCTTCCTCTCTTCCTCTCTCCCTCTATCCCTCCCTTCCTTCCTCCCTCCCTCCCTTCCCTCATATCTCTCTCTCTCCCTTCCCTTATATCTCTCTCTCTCTCAGACACTTAACACTTCCCAGCTGTGTGACCCTAGGCAAGTCACTTAACCCCAATTGCCTCAGGAGAAAAAAAAAATCACCATGCTGTCAGATTTGTCATAGCCTCTGACTAAACATTTCATTTATTACATCTTCCCATGGTTCCTAATTATTTTATATAGATCTATATAGATATAGATTGTAAGCTCCTTGAGATATGTTTGAGTTCCTCCCAGTAGCTGGTACAGTATCCTGACACAATAGGAATTTAATATTTGTTGAATTGAATTAAAATTGACAATGAAACTTTACTAATGAAAATCCCACTCGTGAAAGATGTGACAATAGAGTCTTAGAGATAAAATATTATCATAGTGAATACTTGAGTTAAAATATATGTAGGCTGAGCATATAAAATAGAATTCAACAACTTATTAAACACTGACAGGGTATTAAAACCTAATCAAAACATACTCCTAATAAAGAGACATGCAGTATAGTATAAGAGAAAATAGCACTAATTTTCTTTTCATTCAAAAGATCTCTAGACTTAGTTTCCTCATCTGCAAAATGAGAAGGACAGGATTCAATGGGCTCTAGGATTTCTCCCAATCTGAAATCTATGATCTTTTGATTTCTAAGATCCCTTCCAGTTTTAGAGCACATAAACCTTTGTGATGTTTTAAGATTTTTAAATACAACGTAGGAACAATATCTTCAAAGATTCTACTCAAATTATTTATTACAAACTTTTAACATAAAAAACTTATTAAACTTCTTTTGCATTTATTTACATTTAAACAAATGTATTTCAATACATAATATTTCCTAACGATTCAATTATTTCCTCTCAGTTTCCACTGGGCTTTTTAATTTGTCCATTTGTTGCCATTCCCTCTTCTTACATGGTGTTGGTTGTTTTAATCTCTTCTGATTCTATGGCTTTTTTTTCATTTTGTATTATTTCATAAAAGTCTTTCCACATTTCTTTGTATTTCTTATATATGTCAATCTTAATTGCATTATGGTACCCCATTACACTAATGGACCATAATGTATTTAACCATTACCCTATTGTTCAACATTTAGATTGCTTCCAGTTTTTTTTCCAATGACAAGTAATGTTTCTATGAAATCTTTGAACAAAGAATTCCTTTATATATTTTATAACATTGTCAGCATATCTATCCAGCAATGGAGCTATCAGGTCAAGAGGTATGATTATTGTTGTAACTTTTATTGCATGGTGACAGATTACTTTCCAAAGAGGTTCAACTAGTTTGCATTTCTAGAATGTGTAAATGAGTGTTCCTGCTTCTCCCCAACACCGTTAGCACAAAATTTCATTACTTTGTAATTATTTTTGCCAATTTGATGGATGCAAGGTGTACCTCAAAATAGTTTTAATTTTCAACTTTCATTACTAGTGAGGTTCAGCATTTTTTCAAGTAATTGTTAGCAATTTGTGCTTCCTCTTCTACTAATTGTTCATATCCTCTGTTTATTCATAGTAAAGCCAAAGTTGCTTATATCAATTTTAACAGTTCCTCTCATTTTTAGATGTTCTTATCTATCACATTTGACATAAAAATTTTCCCAAACCATTTTCATTTTCTTACAATTAATTTTTTGTTGTTGCACATATTTTTTTGTTGATTTCATTTAAAGATTACTTATATGTGAACTATCATGGTAGCTAAATTTTTGAAGACTTTTTAGTGGTCAAATCTGATACCAAGATATTTCACTTCATTATATTAGTTTCTAGTGTATAGAGCTTGTCATTTCATAATAATTTTTTCCACTTGAATTTGAGTAAATGAAACTCATTAACATTTTGTATCCTTGATCTCATTCCCTGCTGTTTCCACATGATGCCTTCCCCATCAATCATGTCCCCCTTTCTCTCATTTTCAGTCTTTTTCTATCTACTAGCTTCCTCTACATTGAAAACCTGCTTTTTGTAGGGGATAAGGAATTCTCTTGGAGTCAGAAAAAATAGGTTTAAATCCCATCCTTAGATACTACTGGACAACCAAACCATTTAACCTCTCTATCTCAATTGTCCCATCTATAAAACAGAAGTGGACTTAATTGTTTCTAAAATCCCTCCTACCTCTAAATCTGTGATCCAATTATCATTTTTCTTCTGTATTGACCCTACCATCTCTGTCCCTGTATTCACCCTCTGCATACAAGATATCACTTTATAGCTTTCCTATCTATTAACTTCCAAGAAGAGCAATCCACATCTGTTTCTTCCACTTCTTCATGAATTTACTTCTTACCAATCAACTTTTCAGGGAAGCTAGGGAACAGAGTTGATAGAGTTGTAAGCCTGGAGCCAGGAAGACTCATCTTTCTAAGTTCAAAGTTAGGTTTCAGACACTAACTGTTTGACCCTAAACAAGTTATTTAGCCCTGTGTGCCTCAGTTTCCTCATCTATAAAGTGACCTAGAGAAGGAAATGGCAAATTGCTCCAGTATATTTGACAAGAAAACCCAAAAAAAGGTCACAAATAGTTTGAAATGACTAAACAACAATTCAACTTTTGATCTTACCACTTTATTGAAATTGTTTTCATTAATAACCTATTATTTGCCAAACCAAATGGCTTTTTCTTATTTCTCATTTTCCTTGATTTTCTATAACATTGACACTAAAATCATTCCCTCTCCTATGGAATATGTTCTCCTTTGGTTTCTGAAATTGTCCTCTGCCAGTTCTTTATTCTTTTTCTATCATAGTACTTAAATGTAGTAAGTACTTAATAAATGCTTGTTGAATCATTTCAGTGATTTGTTTGCCTCCTTCTTGGGTGTCTCACCAAGGTTCCATCCCAAATCCTCTTCTAATCCCTCCCTGATGATCTAATGTACAGCCATGTATATGTAGCAACCCTCCAAAATCTATATCCTAATCCTAGTCTCTTCTCTAAATTACCAACTGCCTACATATATCTTCATCTGGATGGCCCAATGGCATCTCAAATTCAGCCTGACCAAAATCTAAATTCATCGTCCTCCTCCCAACATTCCCTATTTTCCCAGGCTCAATGCTAAGATTTGATTTGATTTTTTAATTCTTCCTTTCCAGTTACTATCCATCTCCCAGACTCTACCACCACTATAGTCATAATTTTGGTCAAGTCATTTATCTCTTCTGGGCTTTCATTTCCTCATCTGAAAAATAAGGGTATTGAACTAGGAAATCTCATTGGTTCCTCCAAATTCTAAATGTATGATACTATAATTCTCAACATTTAAAGACATCATCCTAAAAAATTTACTAGAAAAAGTTGCATTGTCATAAGAACACTCAGAACCACAGGGCTATTACTTCAAACAAGATCAGAGTGATAGGTCAGTATGATAATCTTCAGCCATTACTTAGAATAAATAAAACTTGAGTGAACTCTTTAATAAACATGAGAAATAATAAGATAATAAATAAGATAAATAATAAAATAATAAGCATAAAGAAAAACTGATTCTGTGGATCTCTTCTATGAGAACCAGATGCTAACAAAGCATATTAAATTAATAATAATATTAAAAATAATAATAAGGAAAAGATCTAACAATTTGGAATCTAACTCACTTATTTGATTTCTTTATCAGTGTCATTATTTCAATACTCCAGGTGGTTCTATGATTTTTTTATATATCTGGATTTCCCTTCAAGGATTTAACTACACTCTTTACATGAGGGATTGTGTGCTGGTGCTATCTTATACAGCTAACAAGACATGGTTGTTAAATTTCTAGCCTGAGTATCTACACCTTGGGAACTGGCAAATGCTATGAATCGGGGCTTGATCTATTGCTTTGCTAATTTCTAGACTTTAGAAAATTATGAAGAAAAAATTAATAATGCGGACTAAACTTAAAATGGGTCATGAGTTTTTTGTTTCTCCTAGAGAGCCAGTTATTAAACATTTACCAACAGACTTCTATATCCTTATCTTCTCATTCTCAAACACTCTTGTTTTATGTTTTCATGAAACCTACCCATTAAGAAGTCTATTCAATATACTTAAGGATTTTTTCTGAGTATATAGATGCTAATGCTAATTATCTAGATGCTCATTATATAGATGCTAATGGAACACCTGGGTTTTCGGAGAGTTATCCCTCATTTTTGTCTTCTTTTTTTTCTGATCATTTTTCTCTGTGATGACATTTTAGGAATCATTTTTCCTACACAATTCTTTGAAATTCATGTCCATAATGTCTTTAGGAGTGATTCCATACATTGTCCAACTCTGGTCGAAGAAGGCAAGAAACATAAAAGACTAATACAGATAACTATTCATACCTATATTTGTGTATTTAGAAAGCTGGCAAATTTGTTGCCAAATAGCAGCAGATTCCTTTAGGGTACCAGGCACCTGCTGGTGATTATTCTAGTTATTAAACATCAAAAGATGTTTAAAACAGTTTTTTAGAAACATGTGCAGAAAGGAAATCCTGGATGATAACAAAGATGCTTTCTGGAATTTCCGCAGCTGAATCAAATTCATTCATAAGAAATTGCAAAGGCATTGGGAGAATTGAAGGATAAATGAAGGATAGGGAAAATGTTAATATCAGTATCAGCTTTGAACAATTTCCGTAGGCATGCCAGAAAAGAAGGAAAGACTCTTAATTATATACTGAAATGACTCCACCACAGGAAGATGAGAACAAAAGCTAGAAGGGATCTCAAGGACCTTATGGACCAACCTTCTTTTTTTCAGGAAAGGAAACTGAGTCCCAGAGAGATAGAAATGACTCTTTCATGTTCACATGGGTAGAGATGCATAAAGTTGGGATTCAAACCTATAGGCAATGATTCCAAATTTAATACTCAACTATCTATAGCCACATTATGAAAGTTAAGTGATAAAGTGCTGGACCTGGAGTCAGGAAGCCCTGAATTCAAATCTAGCCTCAGAAACTTCCTAGCTCAGTGACATTGGGCAAGTCACCTAACTTCTGTTTGCCTCAATTTCCTAATCTGTAAAATGAGGATAATAATGAATCTAACTCTCAACGTTATCAAGAGGATGAAACAAGATAATAGTTCAAGGGGGATTAGCATAGTGCCTTCTATTTATCACATGTATTTATAACAAGCTTTATTTATAATTTTATTTATAACAAGCATTTGTTATAATGCTTGTTACCTTCCTTGCATTATGAAATGGACTCATTTGAAAAAATACTTAAAATGCAGTGGAAGTTTCTAAAACAGAAGCCTCATTTGTGTTCTTGAAGGAGTTTGCATTCATTGGCTCATTAGATCATCACAATAACCCTAAGAAAAATGGATGTATATTGATTGTGGCGGTGATGATGGTAGTTTTGCCAGATCTGTGATTTAATTGCTATAGGGAACTTCTTATTAAAAAGCTCCCTCTTCCAATGCAGATGAACCCCCCCTTACAAACTATAGTCTGATCATGAATGAATTATATAATAAAAAGCATTTATTATATACTTACTATCAGCAAAGAACTGTCCAAAGTCCTGAGGATAAAAATAGAAAAGTAGAAGACAATAATAAGGGGTTTCAAGGGAAAGACCGTATACAAAAGGTTTCAGCTCCAAGTCAGATGGAAAAATTTCAGGGTCCACAGGTGCCTTAGCAAAGCAGACAATAGTGCCTCTTGTTTAGTGTCATCTCCATACATATATTGTATTTAACTTATACTTTAACATATTTAACATGTATTGGTCAGCCTGCCATCTGGCGGAAGGGGTGGAGGGAAGGAGGGGAAAAGTTGGAACAAAAGGTTTTGCAATTGTCAATGCTGAAAAATTACCCATTCATATATCTTGTCAATAAAAATTTATAATAAAAAATTAATAAACTTTATATGCCTTTTCAAAAAAAATCCTATGGGTTTCTGGTGTTGAGTCATTTGATAGAGCCAAGGACATTGATGGGTTGGAACTTTGCTTTCTGGGTTGTCAGCAGCTATAGCTGTTAAGGCTGCTGTTCATCCTTTGTGCTCAGAGAGGTTCCATGATATCATCATGTTGAGATCGGGGTACACTGTTTTTGACTATGGTTGATCAATCTAATTTGAGCTCGGGAACCTCTACCGTCAGGCACGAAAAGTCTATTTGGACGTTTGGGATGGAGACGTATCTAGATGGGTGCTTCTTATATTCCCTTAATCTCCCATGTCTCACAATTTATACTAACATTCTTCAGAGAAGCCTCTTGAGTATCTTTGTACTATATTTGACCTCCATAATGAGTGTTTATTCAGTAAAATAGCCTTGCAGGTAGAAGATCATGGCGAAATTTGGCCATCAGTATCAGTATGGTAAACTGGTCTCAGGACAGCATGCACAGGTCTGGATAAAGGATAATGTTCTCATGCTTGCCCAGTCCCCAGCAGAGTGAATCAGGATTGAGTGACTGCTCCCATGCTTTTTAGGATGATGTTTTCCACAATAGTGTTAGATATCTTCAAGCAGAACAAAATAGCATCAAGATCAGGTTATTAAACCTGAAAAGGCTACAAGACAAGACCAATGTGGAGGGAGAGCTGGTTTGTGACTTTTTGTTGCAGATGATCATTCACTCCTTGCATCCTTTGAGTCTGAGATACGACGTGCTAATTTTAACTGGACAACAAACACCAAGAAAAGTGAGGTACTCTCCCAGTCAGTACTGTACCATCAGTGAAATCATAAATTCAGGGATCCTTGAACTACGGCCGGCAGGCCAGATGCGGCAGCTGAGGACGTTTATCCCCCTCACCCAGGGCTATGAAGTTTCTTTATTTAAAGGCCCACAAAACAAAGTTTTTGTTTTTATTATAGTCCGGCCCTCCAACAGTCTGAGGGACAGTGAACTGGCCCCTATTTAAAAAGTTTGAGGACCCCTGTGACATAAATTATAGCCAATGGAGAAATTTTGAATCCTGTGGATATAAGCTTTTACTTTAACAGTTTTCAGCAATGCACACAAAAATAGTAAGACTGATCCGTGCATTGCCAGAGCTAGCTCAGTGTTTGGAAGTCTCTGAAGGAGAAGAGGGGGTGGACTGCCTACCAAAGTCTACAGAGCCTTGTGCTCACCTCATTGTTGCATACCTATGAAACCTGGAGAGAATATCAGCCCCATGCCAGGAAACCCAATTGCTTCCCTTTCAATTGTCTTGGGAAGATTCGATTATCTGGCAAGACAAGGCACTGAACATTGAGGTCCTTCCTCCAAGGGAATCGCCAAGCATCCAGACTACTGCAGAGAGGGCAGCTCTGATGGGCTGGCCGGATTGTTTGAATGCCCAATGCATATTTACCTAAAAGACAGTTTTATGGAGAAGTCACGCAAATCTGTGGCTGCAGCACCAGCAGGAACAGTTGCTAAGCTACGTCTCCACAGGAACGGCTCCCAGGCTGATGTCTGAGTGCACTGGACTGAAAGTGGCTTAATATTAAAAGATGTTTTAGAGAGATGTCAGAGAGATCTGGAAGCAGCTCAGAGAGATGCCTGGGGTCCCTGAAAAGTTAAATGGCGACTCACAGGCCCCCAGTCAGTACATATAGGAGGTGTTCCTTAAACCCAAGCATTTTTGAGTCTAAGGCCAGTTCTCTGCAATCCAGTCCAAACATCACAATCATCATTCTGCAAATGAGAAACCTCAGGTTCAGAAATAATGAATTCCTTGCTCAAGGCCACATGACTCAAAAATGGCAGAGGGAGAATTTATCCCTGTCCCACATCCTCAAATCAAGAGCTCCAACCACCCCACTACAAGATACATGGCTTTACGCTTTCAGCTTTCTAACATGAGGTTTTTCAAAGGATATATTTGAGGAGGAGTCAGTAACTAGTATAAATCTTAAGGATAGCTTTAAATTATTTCATTTCAGAAACACAGACTAAACTGTTGCCTACTTTATATTGTGGGAAATTATGACTGCTGCATATTCAGACATTGAAATGAGGGTAAGAAATATTTCCATACATTATTTATAAATGTTTTTTAAAAGTCTTATTTCTTATTGACTTTTCTTTGTTTAGAAAAATAATCATAAGAAAGGATAGTTCATCTATTTGTCATCCCAGGTTTAAAAGAAGACGTGGTTAGTGAGCTTCTCTAAAAGTAAAATAAATGAAATAGATTCATAGGCTTCCAGATACAAGGACTTCAGAAACATATGATCGTGTTCAACCCTTTCATTGTACAGAATGTGAACTAAGATTGAGAAAGTGGCTTAGCCAAGATTTCACAGATAGTGGGAGAGTAAGAATTTGAATCCAGGTGCCCTGAATTATCTTTCCATTGAACTATATAATTACATCATGATGGAATGAAATATTAATACATAATTTACTTTTTCTGCTTAATGCACACTACCAGTTTTGTTGCTTTATCTATTATTATTCATTGTAAAAAAAAAATTTTAAAAAGATAGTCCTAAAATATGGAATTCTCTAAATCAGGGGTTCTTAACCTGAGCTATGTAAAATTGAGTTTTTAAAAATGTTTTAGAGTTCAATGTCTATATAATGGACTTCCTCTGTAATCCTGTGCTTTTTATGAGTTTTAAAATATTTTATTTATTTAAAAATATTCCAGTAGGGGTCCACAAGTTTCACCAGAATGGTACAAATAAAATTAAGAATCTTACCCTAGATGCTATTTTGTCTGCAGCAGCATTTGAGGTGGAACAACACATCTCTGCTTTTTTAAATAATAGTAAATCTTTAAGGTTTCTAAAGCAGTTTACATTTCTTATCTCATTTAATCCTCCCAACAATTTTGTGGGATGGGGGCACTATTTATCATCCCCATTTTATAGATGAGAAAAATGAACCTGGTAGAGATTGTGTCTCAATCAGGGTCACATGTGCTAATAGGTATCAGAGTTAGGATTTGAACTCTGATCTGTCCTGAATCCAAGTTTAGCATTCCAAGAATTGTGCCATATAAAAAAAATCTCAGCACTCCCACTCCATTGTTATTTGGAAGCTGCTTATATTCCCCTTTATAACTAGTATAAAAGGAAAATATTATATATTACATAATTATACAGTATAATTATGTACATATTTACACAGATCATCATTGTTATTTGGCAGGTGCTTATATTCTCCCCTAATAACTGACATAAAAAGAAAAGAAAAGATGGAATCCTATTCTTTCTAATGGGCTTAAAACACTCACAAATAGTTTATAAAATGTTGGTTCTCACCTTGTCCCATGAGTTCAGAAGGGTTTATTCTCCTGAATTCTATTTCTTTCTCAATTCAAGCCATCACATCCTTATGCCCCAGATTGGGCTGCATGGACCTGGGAATGCAAATGAAGAACTAATATTATATTAAAACTAATATTGTATTAGACTCAAATAATTGATTTCATCCTAAACTTAAATACTTACCATCTGAGAAATCACTTAACTTACCTAGATTCTAGTTTTGTCAGCTGTAAAATGAGTTGGACCCGGTAATCTCTCCTGTCCCTTCCATCTCTAACTCTAAAATTCAGTGATACTGACCACCACCATCATCACTGCTATTACTGGAAATTAGTTCCACTTTTCCACCATAAACAGTCCAAAATCCTTTGTCAAATTGAGCTAGATTCTTCCTGGACCAAGAATACTCCTTGATTTTAATTATCCCTAGAAAGTAATTTTATTCAAGTACTATAATGTAGCTTATTTGTATGCTTACCTGTTGAGGAATGTCTGACTGAATTATAATATATAAATGGGTTTGAATATTCTTGTGCTTACAAATGATTAAAGGAATGGTTTCAGAAAAATCTAGGAAGATTTATGTGAATTGATGCAGAATGAAGTGAGGACAATTGATGCAATAATAACATTTTAAAGACAAGCAACTTTGAAAAACTTAAGAATTCAAATCAACACAATAATCATTCACAATTTCGGAGAATATATGATAAAAAACATGCATTTTGCCTCTTGATTCAAGGTATAGCATGAGACAATATCAAATGAGAAAATTGGTATTCCTTATCTAATCATATTTGTCATAAGTGTTTTGTTTTTCCTTAATTTTTTATGGAAAGGAGGAATGAAAGGGAGAAAATGTGTTAATTGGAAAAAAATTAAATACAACTTATTAATAATTCTGTCTTCTAATTTTTTTCAAAGAGGGCAGTGTGTCTTAGATTATGAGGTTTTTCCCTTTGGTGTACTCTCATACACAAATAGAATTTATCCTTGTGCTAGGTAGAGGACTGTGTCATCTCACCTCTTTGAGATTATTAAATGGGAATAATATTATTTCCCCTGTTCCTTTTACAGTATCAGTTCACATCTCAAATGAAGTATCAAATGTAAAATTGTTTTTTGAACTATGCAATGTTATGTAACTGTGTAAGAAAAGATCAGATGGCACGATGGAAAGGACAATGGATTTGAAAGCAAAAATATTATTACTTATTAATAAACATATTACATTCTGAAATGAAAAAGATATGATAAATCAGGTTTAATGATTCCTTTTTTCCACCAAAAAAAAACATAGTTTTGGGGTCACAAGTCTCAGATTCTCCTTATCATTTTAATCATTTGCTCTAAAACAATCTCTACAGATTATTTTTTTGTACTTCACAAATATAAATGTTTCAAATGTAGACTACACAATCACTAAAACATGTAGGCTACTTGATTTTAGGAACTTGAATTTTCAGGTACCAGATTTTCTTTGGGATAGACTTTCTAGTTTTTATTCTGGTTTTTATTGTGCTGATTGTATCAAGCCCCAGAATATGACAGATCTCTTCAATGAGATCCATTATTGTTCAGAAGAGGTCATTCTAACAATCTACAGGAGAAAAACTAAATGGATAAATAATGGCTAACATCTAGCCTAGGATGCACCAGTAGAAAAAATTTCATTAAGTTAGTATAGGAGGACATCTGTCTGGGTCTAGCACCATAAAAAGACAATAAACTTTGACTAAAATCAAATAAGAAGAAGAGAAAAGGGTGGATTGCTTTGGGAGAAAACATGCATTATTTTTAAAGATCTTAAACTGTCGCATGGCACAAAAATAACCACTCTTCAGCTAAATGTTTACAAATCTTGGAATGCTACAATCTCTGAAAAAAAAAAGTTCACATAATGCAAAAGTCAAAGGAAAGATGCATGGGGGAAGGGAAAGGAGAGTAGATTGGTGGCAATCTATTTCCAATGTTGAATGGTCTACATACAAAAAGTAATATAAGCAATTTCATTCAAAAAATATAGGCTTGGAAAAGGAATTGGGTCAATCAGGGGGTTAGAGTAAGGGATAAAAGATGGAAAACCTGAGAAATGCCTTGGTACCTTAAAAATAATAAGATCTACAGCAAGTTGGGTAGATCATCCTCAAATAATCTATGAATAAATTGGCAAGAATTATATAGGATGAGAAGGCATAGGTGGATCTCCATCAGCTCCAACAGAGTGATCAATGAAATCATTGAAGAAAAAGCACATAGTTTTTCTCAGTCCAAAATCTTATTTGTATCTTAGCTAACTGGAAAAAGTCCAGAGGAGGGCTGTAGTATATGAACCAGTAAATTACTCTTTTTTTTTTTCCTAACTGCCTCCTCTCTGTGCCTCTCACTCCTAATCCTGGAGCAGGAGTTAAGAATTAGGTACAAATACTCAAGTTAAGCTTCCAAAAGAACTTAAGTGATTTTTTTTCCTACTTGCTTCAAGCTTCTGGGAGCTCTAAGAAACACAAGTATTCCCAAAATACTGAGGACTATCTCTCTAATTATTCCTGTTTTTAAGCTAAGGAAACAGCAACAGTGACAATTTTTTTTCCTTTCCTACCTAAACTTCACCAGTGCCATTATTCTAGTCAAGATCGCATTTTTCTCTCAGCTGTGATGAGAATCATCAAAAGAATCTGAACCTCCAGCAAAGACCGGCAGTCAGATAAATCCTTCTTACATTTAATGTGTAGCAGCTAACGTGCTACATGGCTCCTCCAGTGTATGTGGCAAGGCAAATGGAGCATTCGACAGTCTGGCAAATTTGACATTTACCACATCCCATGGCAGCTACATACAGCATCCTCTGCCAGCGTTACATGCCATACTATTTAAGACCAAGGGCTGGAGCAGACTGAGACAGAGGAAAGAAAGAATGACAGTCTACCATTAAAAAAAAAATTTCCATTTATCATTCTGATAGTGAAGGATAGAAAGGCTCTCTCTGTGCTTCAAGATAAAATATTTTAACGGCAGAGTAAAACGATGAATGTAATGTCCCCTTGAAATCATGCATAAGTGAACTATAAGCTCCTCACCTACAATTTGCTCATGCAAAAGCTAGGCAATAGGGTGATTACTTGGAATTGTGAGGGTATCACTCTATGACTTTATTTTCTAAAAAAGCATTTTTTGACCAACTTAAAACAGAGTGCAGAGAAGTCTTGCTGTAAGATACAGGCAGAAACTTCTGGGAGGTGCTGTGCTAGTTAACATGGCATCTTGAGCACTTCTATACTGAACCCGACCTTTTACTATGGCTGAGTTTCAAAGGGCAACAGAGAGAAAGAAAGGAGTGACCTGGAAGTTAATTGTCAAAGTAATCTTAGCAATTGGGAAATAAGGGACTCGTGAATAAATAAGACATATGGAAACATTCCATGTACCTCTATTTTCCTTCTTTCCTGTTCCTGGGTCCTAGGAACTAAAGTCTGGACTTTATTCCTTTATTATATTCCTAATATAAGAATATGGAAGAGAGATGCTATCTGGGACCTTAATGCTTCCTTTCTGAGAAGCTGTCAACAAATTAAGATTTAACAGCATTTAATAGGTAAAATTGGAATTCAGGTTTTAACCAAGATTTTAAAATACATCCCAATACTGACGTGGCTATAGGATCTCATCATTTCCTAAATTCCTCCCGACAATGCAGGTGATAGCCCATTCATGCCCTCCCATCCTAGCCTGGGTACCGGAGGCTTTCCTCACTTTGTTTTGCCATCACAAGGCTACCAGTGGGGCACTCTAGTTATCTACTTGTCCTCTATCAACTCATTTTCTCTCCCTGTTATATAATTCCTAGATAATATCCTTTATTCCCATTCTTCAAAGATACTCAAAGGTTATATGTTGCAACTTCCTCAACCCCACCATGTTGCCCCTTTACCACCATGGGATATTCATTTTTCAGAGAATGTTGTATCCCATGACTTATTGCCATATAGAAATCCTAAGAAAACATTAGTGTTAGAAAGTGGACTTTTGACTTCATGGGAAGTAGTAAAAGAAGCTTGCAATTTCCAAAAGGTTATCCAGCCCTTTCACATCCTGTTCAACTTCTGGGTACAGCTTAACCATCTGGGCTGTTTGTCCCAGACACATGTACTGATGGGCAAAATCTTTAGGAGGGTAAAATAGAAAAGGCAAATAATGAATGTATGGTGTGAGCTAACTGGAGGTTTAAAATGGCATCTAGGGCCCCGAAAGCTAAGTCCAGATGGCAGGAAGGAAAGGGGTGGCCTTCCTAATGGAGCTATTCCTCAGTTTTATAAGTGCTGAGAGGCTAGATAAGTCCATTAAAACTATAATGGGGCACCCAATATGGTCCTTTTGGCCCAAGGGACTGAGACAAAGAAGCAAGTTGTTCATACTGAAAGATGAGCTTTGGGTTTTTATATGATTTTCCCTGATCCTGCATCTGAAAGTAGACTCTCTTCTGAACTTCCAAAACACTTTACCTCCTTTATTATATTTCCTACCTTGTATTATAGCATTTGTGTAGAAAGAGGCAGTGTGATAAACTGAATAAAGAAATTGCGGGTTCTGTCCTTATTTATGTGGAGATCTTATTTTTTGTGCCATGTGGTAAACTCCATTAAGACAAAAACTGAAAGTATTCTGTTCTTCAGAAGGCCACAAATAGAGCCTAGAACAGTGCCCTGTAACAGGTATTCAAAAATAGATGTTAAAGTCATAAAGCAATGTTGAGTTTTTGATATATATCCACACATATGTATATGGGCAAAATGTTTGAGTATCAGCATTTAGTTCGGTTTGGGAAAATTAAATTTTTAGCTATTACACTAATGAATCTGGAGTTCAATTGAGTCTAAATTATTTGTGAATCAAATTAGATCTAAATCACATGAGACTTCTGACCGTGTGTTAAGAGGATGTAAGCTCTGCTGATAATACAGAATTCCAGAAATTTGTCTCCAGGGGTGAAGCTGTTGATTGAAGGAAACCCCCCAAAAAAGGTGGGAAGGGAGAATTCCTGAAAGAGAAGATCAGGGAAAGTAGGAGAGTAGAGAAGGATTGCATTTTGCCCTCAGCTTGCATAGGAAAGATAACTTAAAAATGGAGCATGCTCTGATGGAGCGTGTACTCTGGTTTTCTGAGGATGGACACATGGGCTTGCTTCATGCTACAGGGAGTGCATGATTATAGGCTCCTGCTTAGTGTCTTAGGTCCCATGATGGGGCTCGGATAAGCTGTCATAGAGCTGAGCATGCACCCCACCTGTATTCAGTGATCTGTATTTGGGTCTCTTGCCAAAATCAGGTGAGGGGTTCCTAGTTGGCTCCTTGGTCCCCATGAAAGAAGCGGCTGCTGTGCCAACCTTAAAATAAGGGGATCTCTTAAAATAAGGGGAAAAGCTTCTTTCTTTCTCTTTACCTCATTCAATTTTACAGCTTAGAACTCCAACAGTTCTTGGAACTTCTGGCAGGGGAGGGGAATGAGCTGGGGATTGGGAATTTATTTCCCAGAAGCATGCATATGGTAGTGAGTACATTTACTGACCTGAGACTAGATTTCAAATTCTAGCCTGCTTCCTTTGTTTTGTGCTTCTCTCCCTCACCAAACAGCAATCTTGAGGAAGATATTTTTAGCATTGATAGAGACATTCTGAACTCAAGAGATCCATGATCTGGTTGCTGAGTAGAAGATGCTCCTTAAAGCTCAAGTTTTCTTAGAAAAGAAGAATAACCAACAGGATTATCACCTAATGACTTACAGTAGAGACTGAGATTAAAAATGAAATCTGTTCAATAGTCCTACAAATATCCTGGCAGACCATAATAAAGGGGATGGGTTCTATGTGATCTTTGAGGGGCTTGTGTGTGTCAGTGTATGTCCAGGAGCTTCTATAAGATTTTTGGTATACATCTCTGCACCTGCACCTGATGGTATAAATCTGCTCCATAGTCAGGGGCAACATTTCCCCACCATGCATATAAAAAGATGTATTAAAGATACATTCAGACTCTGCCCAAAGGGCAATCAAACTGCATCTTCTTTGATCCAGCAATATCACTACTCAGTCTGTATCCCAAAGAGATCATAAAAAAGGAGAAAAGACTCACATGTGCAAAAATATTTATAGCAGCTTTTTTGTGGTGGCAAAGAATTGGAAATTGAGGGGATGCCCATCAGTGGGGGAATGGCTGCATAAGTCGTGGTCCATGAATGTAATGGAAATTACTATACATACAGTGGAAATACTATTGTGCTATAAGAAATGATGAGCAGGCAGATTTCAGAAAAACCTGGAGAAACTTACATGAACTGATGCTGAAGAAAGTGAACAGAACCAGGAGAATATTGTACATTGTTAGAGTAACCCAGAGTGAGGATCAACTGTGATTGACTTAATTCTTCTCAGCAATACAAGGACTCAAGACAATTAGGACAGACTCATTAAGGAAAAGAAATGGACTTGCCCTCAGGAACTTACATTCTGATGAGGGAAGAACATACCAAAAGGGCTGAAAAGTTAGAAGTGAGCAAGAGAAGGGGAGAGAGAAAGAATGTCACCATGTGGGACGTGGCATAGAAAGAAGTGTGAAGAGTCAGAAATGGAGCTGAAAGAGTAAGAAGGAAATAAATAAGTGCTTCTTAAAATAGAGATTCCAATTTGGCTCTCTTCAACAATGAAATGATTCAGACCAGTTCTGAAGGCTAGTGATGAAAAGCCATCTACATCCAGAGAGAGGACTATGGGAAATGAGTGTGGTTCACAACATAGCATTCTCACTCTTTCTGGTGGTGTTTGCTTGAATTTTATTTTTCTTTCTCATTTTTTTTCTGGTTTGATTTGATTTTTTTTGTATGGCAAGATAATTGTATAAATATGTATGCATATATTAGATTTAACATATATTTCTACTATGTTTAACATATATTGGATAACTTGCCATCTGGTAGGCAGAAGGGGGAAAAATTGGAATACAAGGTTCTGCAAGGGTTAATGTTGAAGAATTATCCATGCATATGTTTTGAAAAATAAAAGGCTTTAATAAAGAAAAATATCAATGGAAAAATAAAAGAAAAAAGAAATATATCAAATAAATAAAATCAATAATATGAAAAAATAAATAAAATAAACATTCCAGAAGATTCTAGACATTCCTGATTCTCATCCTAGCCCTTGGGTTGTTCTTTCTTATTTTCCTTTTCCAACTATTCTTCATTCATGTCATATCCACTATGGATATCTCCCAAGACTTTGTCCTGTACACCTTTATCTTTTTGCTCTTTATTTCTTTCATCTTCCATATGATTTTTTCACAAATAATTCACAGATTTATACATTCCCTCTACCAAACAACACTTTTATATTTCCAATTATCTCTTGGATGTCTCAAACTGAATGTCCTATAATCATGTCAAACTCAACATTTCCTAATTATCTTTCTCCCAAAACCTTCCTTCCCTTCCAAGTCTTCCTCGAATCTCTTGGCTTAAGAATATATATCACCCTTCTTCCTCTTGATGGCTCCTAAAACAAAATTCAATTGTTTTGTTGCCATGGCAATGGTTGTGGTTATGGTTGTTATTGTTAAAGCTCCTTGCTAGTGCTCTAAGGTTAATGTAAAAATCAGTTGTATGTATCTTGTACATGCCTATTTATTTATGTTTGGGTTGTTTTTCCTTCAAATGTAAGCTTCTGAAGAGGAAGAACAGAGAAATCAGGACGTCTTTCTTTCTTTCCTTCTTTTTTTTCCTTCTTTCTTTCCTTTTTTCTTTTCCTTCTTTCCCCAGAATTGAGCACAAAAACTAATATATTTTATACCTTTAATAAATGTTTGTTGATTGGTTGTTCGGTTTAAAATAATATACCAAACTTAGGAAAAATAACATCAGGATGCATGTTACTTTGATTCCTCATCTTTGTGTGGAAATGACTGTGGTTCTGCTAAAAGGCTGTGCAAAGTGCATTATAGCAGGTTCTGCATTCAAGGTTGGAAGGGTTCTAGGACTAGTCCAGTGATGGACTGTATGTGTTATATATGTGAAGAGCAATCCAGCTAGGTTCAGAGAGGGACACCTCATTAACCTGCTCACATGAGGAATTCCTTAGTCAGAGTAAACGCTCCAAGACTATCCACTAAGTCACAGACAGACTGAGGTATCCACTGATGAAGCAAGTATCCAACTGATGGGAAATCCTAGATCCTTGAAATATCGAAGAGAGTATAGAACCCTCAGGAGTCCAGAAACTAAGTCCTGGGGTAGCTAGGTGGTGCAGTGGATAGAGCACTAGCCCTGAAGTCAGGAGGACCTGAGTCTTCCTCAGGTTTTAATACTTCCTAGC